>NW_026715053.1:0-21557 GCF_029784015.1 Lycium ferocissimum | reverse complement strand
AAAAGTGAGCATAAAAACCCGGAAAAACCCCAAGTGCTTGGTTTTCAAGTACAAAAAATACAAAAAAGCGGTCAGAAGACAAATATGATAATCCGAATGCCAAAATGTTTTACTCCCGAAATACAATTCATGCATATCAATGTCATGTATCATATTCGGCCCATAATGGACCGGTGACATAAGTAAATGATCATCATATACATACCGTAACACATCATAACATCATAACCTATGCATAGCGAGATGACATTTACCGATGTGGGATCGCCTAAACCAACGCGGGGATTCGCCAAACCCCGTGGGGATTCGCACAAGAAGCTGACGCCCTTACACTCACCCCCCACTGGGGACTCCGCCGTGCCCGCGGGGAGGTTTGGCCCACCATTGGGTTTGCCCCACCACTGGGTTTGCCCCACCATAGGGTTTGCCCCACCACTGGGTTTGCCCCACCATTAGGTTTGCCCCACCACTGGCTCTGATACCAACTGATCATACTCCGGAATACATATATATAACATATAACGTGTCCCGGTCCTCCAGTGAGGGGCTCGGTAAATAAGATCATCATATCATCATGTTATCATATATCATATCATATATCACATTTTCAAAGACTCAATAGGATAGTCAAAACAAACCATCACTTAAAAGCCAAGACATTAATCAAATCAAGTTTCTTCCGGATGTAGCTCGGGAACATATCAAATAGAGCTTTTAGAAATCATAGTTACGTACCAAAATCATATACATAAAATCCTCATTTCAGAGTCAACCAATACGTAAGTAATCATACTCGGGGGTCGGGAAGATATCTATACTAAGTTCCTTCAAAGGTCGTCAGAACTATACAAAGGAAAGTTGCGGGACCCACGTGTCACGACCCAACCCCGTAGGCCGCGACTAGTGCCCGACCTGGGCACCCGTACACACCCATTAATCAGAAATAGCGTACGAATAACTTATACCGTGTACAAATAACGTATATTTGCAGAAAAAGGAACGTCGCCCGAAGTCGTCAAAATGCACGTATACATATCGCTATCATAATCCGGCAAATAATATCACATGTAGCCGTTGAGGCCGGAATAGTATATGGGGGCGTCCAAGTCACAAATCACACGGACACGACCGAACGAGAGAATACCCATGTCCCACACATATATGTCTACGTACCCCAACGAGCATAACGAATCACGTGACGGACGGGGCCCCGCCGTACCCGTGAACAAACATATGCATATACACAATAACAATGTGGTCGGATCAAAGCATAGGCTCCGGTAACAAGGAGCGCTCCAAGTCGGGCCTGAACAGAATCCTAAGCGGTGGATCATCCAAGTAAGCATCCGTACCGCGCGGCATGAAACGCAGCCCCGAAGAGCGGGGTCAAGATTTTAATATGTGCGAGTACGCAAAGCATGAAATATAGTAAACAAGATCATAGTCAAAACCAGAAGTACAAAAAGTAAATGCAACATTCAAAACATCAAAATGCTTACTCACAAAAATACAAATCATGCATAGGGCTCTTAGAACGGTGGTCGCCCGCCTGTCGTTGGCGCCACGCCACATCATACTCCAGAAGATTTCATATCTCCGAAACCCGACATATCATATCACATCATAACGCCGTAACACCCCATAACGCCAAATATACACGGTACCCGGCCAAAGGGGACTCGGCGTACTGCATACACGATACTCCGAATATATCATAGTGCGCACGAAACATAACCGGCCCGGGACTCGGTGAAGGATATAGCAACCATATGCACGAGCAGAGTCGTGGGAGACTATATGTGTTTGAAACATTTTTCAAAAAATCATAAAATAATCAAAATGAATTATCACTTAAAATCAAGGCGATAGTCAAATCAAGTTTCTTCCGGATGTCGTTCGGGAACATATCAAATAGGACTTTAGGACTCGTAGATACGTACTAAACCATGTGAGATAACTTATGGAAATTAGGGGCATAATCATCACTATAAACTCGTTAGAGAAATAAGTAATTGCCGCTCGAGGGTTAAGGCGATCGTTACACTAAATCCTTTCAAAAGTCGTTAGTACCACACAAAGGAGAATCTCGGGGCCCACAGACGAGTATCGAACCAATCCAAGTCCATTTATGAAAGTTGGAGACCTTATCCATTATAGAATCTCCCGCGGACGTTTCGAAGCGATCCGAGCTCGTCTGTGAAAGTTACGATCGTTCGTAGTTACGAACCCTTTTTGGAATAACAATCTTTATAAAAATCTTTGAAACCAAATCATGTAGAAACATAAGGATCATGGTACGACTGCATTAAGAGAGACAATCATTAAAAAATGAATAAAAATCGGACACAAGCTCGGACCTTAGGAATGGAGTGACCCCGAGACTCATATCACAATCTACTTACGACTAAGACATGCCACAAGACAGAAAGGGTAAGCTTCATATACCTCGTCCGCTTCCTAGATTAATCCAAACTTACGTCTTGGCTTCTCCAAAAGCTACAATAACATCATTAGCACCAAACATTAATCATAAGCGCTTAGAAACCCAATTCTAAGTTAACATTTCATCTACAGAAATTTGGGCAGCACCTCCCCTGTAAATTCAACAACCCCGAGAATTCAACTCGGCCAAATTCATCAACAACAATACCAACAATCATTCTAGGAACATCAACAATCAATTCAAAACGCATTCTAGCATTAATAGCTCTTTTTACATAATTCAACGACATTCATAATATTCCAATATACTCACTTCAACTACTTACATTCAAACCAATATCAACGTTTAAACGTTCGATTACTAATTCAAAACCATTCAAACAATATTCAAGAACGCTTTAAACAATTCACACAATTTCCCAAACAACCCAAACAATTCTCCAACTCACCCGAAAACTACCCCAACCCGAGGGCACTACACCCATATTTCTTTTTCTCAAATTCATGAATTACACCAATAAATCCACACATTAACAATGTCAATTCCATAACTACAAAAATTACATAAAATTCACATTAACTTCCAAATCAACCCATAACCAACACAACATCACTTTGAGTCATTAAACTTGCATTTTTCCTCATAGAATCCACAACGACGACAACTAAAATACTAACGACGATTTGTTCATTCTCAACTACACAAAGGGGACCATCTTCGGCCAACACCATACAAACACATATAGATGATTTTCATTCTTTTCTTCACACTACAACAATCAAAACATGCTAATTAGAATTAATACATTGCTTTTGGCACAACACACACTTGCACGGCCAAACACCACATTCTCGGCCTCAACTTCACATGCAACTTTTTCATGAATTTCATCCATTTTAGCATACTACAACACATATAAACCATCTATAACATATAAAAAGAGGATTAAAACTCACCTTTTTCTCTTAGTTCTTCAACATGACTAGAGTTGAGAATTGCAAGAACCAAGGATTTGCTTGCCCTAACAATTGCTCCATGTTGTTTAGCACCTTCGAAAGAGTAGAAAACATAGAAGAAATAATTTTTTTGATGTCTATTTTCTTGACCTCCATTTTTCTCTCCTTGGCCGAAATGGCCTTCATCTTTTTCTCCTCCATTTTTCTTCAAATTTCTAGGTGCTAAGATGATAAAAATGATGACTTAGTCATATTTTATTTCCCTATATTAGCTATCCATGTGGCCTTGGCGCACAAGTCATGTGCATGGTCACATGGCTTTTAATTTCATGAAAATTAAGTCTCCAAATTTTCACTTTTGGCCCCATATTTCATGAAACATTAGTTTTCATAATTTCACTTTCAACCCCAAATTTTTCTTATTCCAAATTTACCCTTAACACTCCATACCAATGAAAAGATGAATATGCAACTTGTGCATTAAAACAAAATCGAAGGTCAAAATTCTCAACCTCGTATCCCGAAATGGTCTTTTCCTTAACTTTTCATGGTTAGCTCGGAATGTCCCAACGTACAAAATACGGGCAATAACACCACGGACGAGTGTCAACCCAATCCGGGCCCGCCTATGAAGGTTAAAGTCATTATACGCCATAGAATCACCTACGAGCATATCAAAGCAATCCGGTTCTGTCTATGAAAGTTACGGACATTTTTAGACATAAGATCCTTTAAGAACAAAACCGTTTACACAGCATTTCAAATCCAATCATATCAAAGACATACGGACCATAGCTTGACCATATTAAGGATGCCAACATCAAAAAGCAAATAAGAATCGTAAACATGCTCGGACTTTAAGAATAGAGTTACCCCCAAAGCTCATAACATATCATAACTTACTTACGTCTAGGACATGCCAAAAGAAAAGAAGGATCAGCTTTACATACCTCGTTTGCTTCCTAAGCTAATCCAAACTCAAGTCTCGACTTCTCAAAATCTACAACAATGTCATTAGACACCAAACATTAGCCATAGGCACCCCGGAATCTGATTCCAAGCTCGCACTTTATTTACAGAAATTTGGGCAGCATTTCCCCTATAAACTCAGCATCCCCGAGAATTCAACTCGGCCAATATTATCAACAACAATACCAACAACCATTCCAACAACATGAATAATGAATTCAAAACGCATTCGAACATTAGTAACTCTTTTCTATATAATTCGACGATATTTCATTTTCATTCAAATTAACCGCATACGATCAAACCAACATCAATATTCACACGTTCACGTACTAATCCGAAACCATTCAAGCAATGTTCAAGAACACTTCAAACAATTCGCTCAATATTCAAACATCCCAACCAATGCTCTACTCCACCCGAAACCTCCCCAATTCAACAAGAACAACAACAACACATTTCTTTCTCCCAAACTCATGAACTACACCAACAATCTACACATTAGCAACATTATTTTCGTAAATACAAAAGGCCACATTAAAATCACATTAACCTCCAAATCAGCCCACACGATTATAGCTTCAACTTGGATCATTAAACCTTCATTTTACATCATAGAATCCACAACAACAACAACCAAAACACTAAGTAAATTTAGTTCATTCCTTGACATACAAAACAGTCCATTTTCGGCCAACACTTCAACACACAAATTCCATGATTTTCATCCATTTCTACATACTACAACAACACCCAAACATGCTAATACAATTAATTCAACCCTCCTACACAACACAACATATACACGGCCAACCCAACACACACGGCTCAACATAAACATCCATACTTTCATGAATTTCATTCATTTCCACATATCACAACATGCACAAATCATCCATAACACATGAAAAAAAAGATTGAACCTTACCCTTTCCACTTAGTTCTTCACTTGGCTAGGGTTGGTGCTTTGAACTAATACTTGTTCTTGCCACTCCAACAACTACTCCATGTTATAGAGGACCTTCCACTTGGTAGGAAAGCTAGAAGAAAATTTTTTTTGATCACCTTTCATGGCCTTAGATTCGGCCAGCCATGGCCGGTTGTCTTTCTCCTTTCTTTTTTTTCTTTTCTCCATTTCTCCCTAAGTTTCTAGAATTGGAAAAGATGAATAAGTCTTGCTTTGTCATGACTTGTACATATATATATATATATTTAGCCCCCACAAATACATGGTGTACACATGTACCACTTCATGGCATGAAACAATTAGCCCACCATGGGTGGGACCCCCTCCTAAAGTGCACGACCACTTTGGCCCTTTTGGCCATTTCATGAAATGATTTTTGCAACTTCTAGCCCCTAATTTTTTCTTATTTCAAATTTACCCTTAACACTCCATACCAATGAAAAAATGAATATGCGACTTGTGCATTAAAACAAAATCAACAAAACCGGAAATTAAAAGTCTTGTCCATAACTTGTCGCAACCAACTTAAAATATTCCAACGTACAAAATACGGAATATAACAAAGATGATTAAGCTATATGGCTCACCTAGATGTAAATGTGAATGTACGGTAAGAGGTGCCCGGGTGGGTTAGCATCGGGTACCCGTCATGGCCCTCCGGTTGGGTCGTGACAAAAGTGGCATCGCAGCGCTCGTCCCAGGGTGTCTATGAGCCTTGTCCAAGAGAGTCTTTCTTATGGGTGTGTTGCGCGCCGCACTTATAAACAGGAGGCTGCGGGCATTTTAGGAATGAATGACCTTCTTTCTTCATAAAATCGTGTGATAGAGCCATAATATAAGGACTTCTCTTTTCCTTAACTATGTATTGTGTATTTTAGAGATGCCTGTAAAGAGACAAGCTACGGTAGCCCAAAAGGGCAAGAAAGTGGCAGAAAAGCGGGCCGAAAGAGCACCGCCAACGGATATAGTGGAGAGTGAGTCCCGAGAACGCGCCTCAATCTCGGTCCTCCCACTCGCACCTATTTCGAGGAGTACGAGGGAGCACTCGCCCCAGCCTCTCCAAAGACTCTCCAGCCTCCTCCATGGATGCTCAGCCAAGATGTAAAAGAGGCTATTCATTTACTTACTCAGTTGGTTACCGTCCAGACTTAGCAGCAAGATACATGGCAAGATGATAGGGCTGTTGGTGCAAAGGCCCGTGATTTTATTAGATTGAACCCTCCAAAATTCTTCGAGTCAAACCTGGAAGAGGATCCTCAGAATTTTATTGATGGGATGTTGAGGACACTTCAGTTAATACATGCTTTTGATATTGAATCAGTGGAGTTAGCATCCTATAGATTGTGGGATGTCACGATTTATTGGTATAAAGTTTAGATGGCTTCACGGGGAGCCAATGCACCTCCCCCGATATGGCAAGAATTTGTGGATGCCTTCCTCCGACATTACTTGCCTCCAGAGGTTCGGTGAGCGAGAGCCGATAAGTTCTTGAATCTTAGGCAAGGAAGTATGAGTGCTTTAAAGTATAGTCTCCGCTTCAATTCTTTGGCTAGGTATGCTCCAGCCATGGTAGCGGATATGGGTGACGGGGTGCACCGGTTTGTGAGAGGCCTAGGGCCACATTTGATGGATAGGTGCTTGACTGTGTCCCTTTAGGACAACATGGATATTTCACGCATTCAAGCCCATGCTCAAAATTTAGAGGAAAGCCAACAACAGCAAATAAGTGAGCGTGAGCATGATAGAGGATATAGCAAGAGGGATAGATCTTCGGGTCCGACAAGTGAGTTTAGAGGCGGGCCAAGACAGCAGTTTTCTAGGCATTCAGGACATTCTATGACTACTGTGCCTCCACGGTTTACAGGCCAGAGATTTGATAGATCTAATCATTCCGGACTGAGTCAGAGTTTTGGGGCTTCAGATTCTCAGTTCAGGGGTGATTCGGGTCAGGCAAGGCCACCCGTGCCACGATGTTCCCAGTGTGGGAAGTTACATTGGGGCCAGTGTCGATTAAGTTTAGAGGTTTGCTATGCATGCGATCAGCCAGGCCATATTATGCGTGATTGCCCCTCAATTAGTTGAAGGGGTAGGGCCCCGCCTTCAGGGTAGGTAGCTGGGTCTTCATCATTTATACGCCCTATGGGGCTAGGTTCACATGCGCCAGTCATCCATGGTAGAGGCAGAGGGAGAGCCCCCAGCTCTAGCGGTCCTCAGCACCATATTTATGCTTTAGCTAGACGCCAAGATCTTGAGTCTTCTCCTGATGTCATCACAGGTATATTATCGGTATTTTCTGATGATGTATATGCTTTGATCGATCCAGGCTCCACATTGTCATATGTTACTCCATATATTGAGGGTCGATTTGGGGTCAAACTAGAGTCGATCAAACCTTTTAAGGTATCTACACCCGTTGGTGAATCGGTAATAGCTAGTCGAGTATATCGAAATTGCGTAGTTGTTATTTGTGACCATCATACTATGGTTGACTTACATGAGTTAAAAATGGTGGATTTTGATGTTATCATGGGCATGGATTGGCTGGCTTCTTGCTATACCAATGTTGACTGTAGAATGAAAATGGTTCGCTTTCAGTTTTCGGGAGAACCTGTGTTAGAATGGAAAGGAAATACCGCATCCCCAAAAGGTAGGTTTATTTCCTATCTAAAGGAAAGGAAAATGATCACAAAAGGTTGTATTTACCATCTAGTTCGGGTTCAGAAGTAGAAGCTGAACCGCCAACTCTTACCAGCTTCGTGGTGAATGAGTTTGGATGTGTTCCGGAAGAGCTGTGCGTTTCTCCAGAGCGGGAGATTGATTTTGCTATAGATGTGCTACCGGATACAAAGCCCATATCTATCCCTCCTTATAGAATGGCTCCCGCAGAGTTGAAAGAGTTGAAGGAGCAATTGAAGGACTTGCTTGAGAAAGGCTTTATTAGGCCTAGTTCATCCTCCTGGGAAGCACCTGTGTTGTTTGTACAAAAGAAAGATGGCTCCTTGCGGATGTGCATTGACTATTGGCAACTGAATAAAGTGACGATCAAGAACAAATACCCTCTTCCGAGGATTGATGACTTATTTGATCAATTACAAAGCGTCAAATGATTTTCAAAGATAGATTTGAGATCCGGGTATCATCAAGTGAGAGTTAGGGAGAAAGATATCCCTGAGACAACCTTCAGAACAAGATATGGCCATTTTGAGTTCCGGGTAATGTCATTTGGGCTAACTAATGCACCGGCAGTATTTATGGATTTGATGAACAACGTGTTCAGGCCCTTCCTAGATTTATTTATGATTGTATTCATTGACGGTATCTTGGTGTATTCTAGGTCCGAGGCAGAACATGCGGATCATTTGCGTACTGTCCTTAGAGTTCTTCAACCTCAAGAGTTATTTGCCAAATTTGCTAAGTGTGAATTTTGGTTGAACTCATTGACATTTTTGGGGCATATTGTTTCAGCCGATGGTATTCGGGTAGATAGCCAAAAGATTGAGGCCGTGAAGACTTGCCAAGGCCCACAACTCCTACAAAGGCTCGTAGTTTTCTGGGTTAGCACCGGGTGCCCGTCATGGCCCTCGGGTCGGGTCGTGACATATGCTATAAGATTTTATTTCCCTAATTGTGCGTTATGATTTCTGCGATGCCGGTTAAGAGAAAAGCAACAGCCCGCCCGTAAGGGCAAGATCGCGAAGAAGCGGGGCCGAACAGAGCCGCCGCACATGTAGAGGAGGGTGAGTCCTATAATGAGGCTCCATCTTACGCCTCTCACACTCCGCCTAATTCAGAGGAGCACGAAGGGGCTCCAGCTCCAGCTCCAGTGCCTCCACCACCGGTGCTTCTGGTCAATAGATGATCGAGGCCATTCGGGCCCGTTGACACGGCCTAGTTGCGCAGTGCCTGGCGGCCAGCGCGGGTCCGTGTGACGAGAGCTACTAGTGCTAGAGCCCGTGATTTTATGAGTCTGAACCCACCAGAATTTTTCAGGTCAAAGCCAGATGAAGACCCGCAAGGTTTTATAGATGAGATGTTGAGGACACTGAGGATTATACATGCTTCTGATACTGAGTCAGTGGAGTTAGCATCTTATAGATTGCGGGATGTCTCCGTTCTATGGTATAATAATTGGATAGCTTGAAGGAAGGAACATGCACCTCCCCCGATTTGGTAAGAATTTGTAGATGCCTTCCTTCGTCATTATTTTTCACTCGAGGTTTGAAGGGCCCAAGCTGACAGGTTTCTGAATTTAAAGCAAGGGAATATGAGTGCTCGGGAATATAGTCTCCATTTCAATTCATTGGCCCGGTATGCTCCCACCATGGTAGCCGATATGAGAGATAGAGTGCATAGATTTGTGAGTGGCTTAGGGCCACATTTGTTCAAAGATTGCTTGACAGCTTCACTACAGGAGAGGATGGACATCTCCCGTATTCAGGCCCACGCTCAAAATCTAAAAGAACAGCAACAGCCGCAGAGGGGTGAGCGCGATGTTGATAGAGGGCAGAGTAAGAGGGCCAGATTTGCTAGTAGTGAGTACAGAGGGGGTCAGCAACAGTATTCCAGGTATTCGGGTCAGTTCGCGACTAGTGCACCCCCTCGATTTGCGGGTAGGAGATTTGACCGCCCCATCTATTCAGGTCAGGGACAGAGCTCGAGAGTTTTGGGTTCCCAGTTTGGAAGTGATTATAGTCGGAGGAGGCCACCGGTTCCACGATGCAGCCAGTGTAGGAAGTTACATTCGGGTCCGTGTCGTCAGGGCTCAGACGCTTGCTATGCCTGTGGTCAGGTTGGGCACATGATGCGTGATTGCCCGTCGATGGGCGGTAGAGTTGGAGTTTAGCCTATGGGATCAGCAGTAGGTTCTTCCTCGACTGTACGCCCTGTAAGGCAAACCCCTCAGAATTCAGCAGGTCGTGGTAGGGGCAGAGGAGTGGCGTCTAGTTCAGGTGGCACCCAGCCCCGTATTTATGCTTTGGGTCGGACGCCGTGGATCTCGAGTCCTCCCTAGACGTGGTTACGGTATATTATCCATATTCTCCCATCATATTTATGCATTGATCTATCCGGATTCTACGTTGTCCTATATCACTCCTTATATTGCTGGCCGTATTGGGGTGAAACCTGAGCTAATTAAACCTTTCGAGGTATCTACTCCGGTCGGTGATCCAGTAGTAGGTAGACAGGTATACAAAAATTATGTGGTGGTGGTATGTGATCGCCAGACTACAACCGATTTGATTGAACCGAAAATGCTGGATTTTGATATGATTATGGGCATGGATTGGTTGGCCTCGTGCTATGCTAATGTGGACTGCAGAACAAAAATAGTTCGATTCCAATTTTTGGGTGAGCCAATGCTTGAGTGGAAGGGTAACACAACATCTCTAAGAGGTAAGTTTATTTTCTATCTCAAAGCGAGGAAGATGATCTCCAAAGGCTATATCTATCATTTAGTCCAAGTGCATGAAACCGAAGCAAAGCCGCCGAATCTTCAATCTATCTCGGTGGTAAACGAATTTTTGGATGTATTTCTAGATGAACTTTCAGGCCTTCCACCGGAGCGGGAGATTGATTTCGCTATCGATGTGTTACCAGATACCAAACCTATATTTATTCCTCCTTACAGAATGGCTCCTGCAGAATTGAAAGAGCTAAAGGCGCAATTGAAAGATTTTCTTGAGAAGGGATTCATTAGACCCAGTTCATCGCCATGGGGAGCACCTGTCTTATTTGTTAGGAAGAAAGATGGTTCTTTACGAATGTGCATCGATTATAGGAAGTTAAACAGGGTGATGATAAAGAATAAATATCCACTTTCGAGAATCGATGATTTGTTTGATCAATTGCAAGGTGCCAAGTGGTTTTTCAAAATAGATCTGAGGTTAGGTTATCATCAAGTGAGAGTTAGAGAAAAAGACATTCCGAAGACATCTTTCAGAACCAGATATGGACATTATGAATTTCAGGTGATGTCATTAGGGATTGACTAATGCCCCAGCGTTGTTCATGAATTTGATGAATAATGTGTTTAGGCCTTTCTTAGATCTATTTGTGATAGTGTTCATTGATGACATTCTAGTATATTCTTGGACTGAAGCAGAACATGCAGATCATTTGCGTATTGTCCTTGGGATTCTTCGGACTCGTGAATTGTATGCTAAGTCTTCGAAATGTGAATTTTGGCTGAATTTTGTGACTTTTCTGGACCATATTATCACAGCTGATGGTATTCGCGTGGATGCTCAAAAGATCGAGGCCGTGAAGACTTGGACAAGGCCTACATCGCCATCAGAAGTCCATAGCTTCCTGGGATTAGCAGGCTATTATAGAAGGTTTGTGGAAGGATTTTGTTCTATTTCAAAGACCATTAACGAAGCTAACTTAGAAGTCAGCAAAGTTTCAGTGGACCGATGCCTGCGAACGCAGTTTTCAGGAATTGAAGGATAGATTGACTTCAGCCCCAGTCCTGACACTTCCAGAAGGGTCAGAAGGCTATGTTGTTTATTATGATACCTCTAGTGTTAGATTGGGCTGCGTGCTGATGCAGCACAGTAAAGTCATTGCCTATGCTTCCCGGTAGTTGCGAAAGCATGAAAGGAATTATCCAACTCTTGATCTCGAATTGGCTGCGGTTATTCATGCACTAAAAATGTGGAGACATTACTTGTACAAAGGTGCATGTTGATATTTATACAGATCATAAGAGTCTCCAATATATTTTCAAACAGAAGGAGTTGAACCTACGACAGAGGTGGTGGTTAGAACTCTTGAAAGATTATGATGTGAGTATTTTATATCATCTTGGAAAGGCGAATGTAGTGGCTGATGCACTTAGCTGCAAATTAATGGGTAGTCTATGTGAAGTCCCTCCGGAGAAGAAAGAATTAGTCCATGAGCTCTGCCAGCTAGCTAGCCTACGGGTTCGTCTAATTGATTTAGGCAATGCAGGAGCTGGTATTCACAACCCAACTGTTTCATCCTTGGATATGGAAGTACGAGAACGTCAACATGAAGATTCCCATTTGGGTCACTACAGGGATATATTTCTTGAGAAAGAGAAATCACCATTTGAAGCTTCTGCGGATGGAGTTCTCAAGTATCGAGGCAGACTGTGTGTGCCAGATGTGGCGGGACTGCGTCGTCAGATTTTGGAAGAAGCTCATTACTCCCGTTACTCTATTCATCCAGGGGCAACAAAGATGTATCACGATCTCAAGATAATGTATTGGTGGGATGGAATGAAGAAAGACATAGTAGAATTTGTGGCCCCGTGTCCCAATTGCCAGCAAGTGAAGATTGAACATCAGAAGCCAGGAGGATTATTGCAGATGGAAATTTTAACTTGGAATGGGAAGTGATTAACATGAATTTCATTGTAAGCTTACCTCGTTCCCGACGCAAGTATGACTCCATATGGGTAGTAGTTGATAGACTCACAAAATCAGCCCATTTTCTTCCGGTCAGGACTACATACTCAGCAGAAGATTACGCAAGGTTGTATCTTAAGGAGATAGTGCGACTTCATGGTATCCCAAAGATCTATTATCACAGATAGAGGAGCACAATTCTCAAATTCGAAAGTCTTTCCAAGAAGGTTTGGGAACTCAGGTGAGACTCAGCACAAAGATTTCATCCACAGTCGGATGGACAAGCGGAACGCACCATTCAGACCTTGGAAGATATGTTACAGGCATGTGTGTTAGATTTCGCAGGCAGTTGGGATGCTCAATTACCTCTTATTGAGTTTGCATACAACAACAACTATCATTCGAGTATTCAGATGGCCCCGTATGAAGCTCTATATGGAAGGAAGTGTAGATTTCCAATTGGGTGGTTTGAAGTAGGAGAGGTACAACTAATAGATCTAGAGTTGATCTAACAAGCGACGGAAAAGATCAAGGTTATCCGAGATCGATTGTTGATAGCCCAAAGTCGCCAGAAATCTTATGCAAACAACTGTCGGTGAGACTTAGAATTCCAAGTTGATGATTAGGTATTCCTGAAGGTATCACCGATGAAAGGCGTGATGAGATTTGGCAAGAAGGGAAAATTGAGTCCTCGATATGTCGGACCTTATAAGATTATATGCAAGGTGGGCCATGTGGCTTATGAACTAGATTTACCTCCAGAGCTTGAATCTATCCATCCAGTTTTTCATGTGTCAATGCTCTGCAAATGTGTTGGAGATCCAGCTAAAATCGTGCCAGTGAATGATATTCAAGTTACAGAGAAGTTGGCTTATGAAGAGGTGCCTATAGCCATATTAGATAGGCAAGGACGGAAGCTTAGAAATAAAGAGGTAACCTCGGTTAAGGTTTTGTGGAGAAACAATAACTAAGAGGAAATGACTTGGGAAGTAGAAGGAGATATGAAGTCCAAATATTCTCATTTATTTCCTTCCCCAGAAGAGGGTCAAGATGAGACGCCATTGGCATAAGGTATGAAATGCTTTCTTTTTTATGCTTTTGGTCGTGTGTAACCATATTTTCTTTCCATTATGTTGTAGCCCTGTGAGGCAATGTTATTATGGGTTGTTGTGGTAGGATGGTAGTGCCATATTACAAGGGAAACTCTGGCGAAAATTTTGTAGGACCCCCGAGAATTTAACATTCGGGGACGAATGTTCTCAAGGGGGAGAGAATGTTACACCTCTCGTTTTCATTGTAGGAAAAAAAAAACTTACGTCTCCCTAGTTGAGTATGCCTTGAAATGGAGAATTTTACCCGAGTATTGAGATGCTAAGTATTTTACCCCGTGTATGGAGGTACAAGTAGGTTTTCCAGGAATATTACAGGATTAGAAGTTGAACGGATTGAACCGACGCAGGCTGAGCTGGTCCAGGGAAGTCTGCAGACATCAGACATTATCGACGGACCATTGATGATGTCGACGGACCATCAATATGCACCGTCACTATGTTCTGAAAATCTTGATCTGCAGAAGCAGATCGACGAGATACGTCGACGAGCCATCGATCTCCACCGTCAATAGGACTCTGCAACTTATGATCTGCATAAGCAGGTCGACGGAGCAAGTCAACGGACTGTCGACACGTCGACGTGACCGACGACCTGCTCGTCGAACCGCTTCTCTGGAACTTTCCAGTTTCAGCTATAAATAGACGAGTTGAGCTCCAAATTTTCAGATTTCAGTCTCTCTCTAGGTCTTGAAGGTTCTAGGAAAATTCTCTCATCATATCATCATATATCCAAGGGAAATCAAGGAGTAAACACCAAGAATTAGTAGAATCAAATGCAAGGATACTCTCTAGGGTTTGTGGAAACCAAGAATCTCTTTGGTGTTGAAGTAGGGTTTTCTCCAAGTGAAGTAATTCCATTCAAAGTCCATTCCTACATCATCAAAGGTAAATTTTATGTTCAATTCAATTTATTAAGAATATTGAGCGGTTAAAAGACTTTGATTATGGAAGGGAGGAGAATATGGAGTACAAATATGGAAATAGTGATACTCTTGATTAATGACTTAACTTGAATAATAGTTCTTGACATGTTATGAGTACAAACTTGTGGCGAATCATACGAATGATATTAAAGGAGTATTTTATGAGAATGAATATGATGTTGTAATATAGGTATGGTTATGGATGATCTTGAAGGTGGATTTAAGAAGTAAACAGTGTCTAACTTAAAGAATCCATTGATTATGCTATCACGAGTGTTTTTATTGATGTTTGATTTATCTTATTTCATGGAAGAAGTTGTCGAAACAAAGGAAGTTTCGCCAAATTTCAATTAACTTTTAGTTGTTTTAGCTTAAGCTTAAGTATGTTTCCAGTTGTCTAATTTTAGTACAAATTCTCGTGAAGGTAGCATCGTGAGCTCGAAAAGCAAGCAAGTAGGCAATAGAGTTAAAAGATATAAAGGTATGTAAGGCTGGCCCTTCCTTCAAAGGCATGATTCTTATATATATTGTAACTCCTTTCCGGTAATTCCCATGACCTTCTTACATTCCAAAAGACGAAAGCTAAAGAGTATTAAAAGTCTCCTACGAGATGGAGATGAGATATGTTCCTTGATAATGATATGATGTTATTATGCTGTTAATGATCTTAACATGATTCCTTGATGCTATTCATTGTTGATAAGCTCACCTTATAGTCCTAGTTCCTTCAAGGTGAAACATGACGATCATGATGTTCCATAATGTAATCGGAGGTTACTGACCTTACGTCACTTCCATAGAGTTACAGTGTTTACTTGAGCTCCTATGCATGCTTCATGATAATTATATATGTATGATGGCACCGCGCCTAGATGGCCGGGCATGACACCGCTAAGGCAGGCGGCTTATGATAACACCGTGCCTATTTGGCCCGACATGACACCACTAGTGGGCAGCGTGACATGATTACCCCGGACGCAGGAGGCCCGGACGGGGGCTAAGGATGTTATTGATTCGGACAGCTTATGTATGTGTGTGTGATATATTAGAAAGGTAAAAAGTAAGCATGCATGATTCCGCCTCAAGAGGCAGGCAGTTACAGTTATCTTTTCTTCTCATGCATTCTATATTTTCTTGTTATGTTACCATGTATGCCTTACATACTCAGAACATTGTTCATACTGACGTCCTTTTCTTTTTGGACGCTGTGTTCGTGCCCACAGGTAGACAGGGGGATGGTCCAGATCCTTAGGAGCCAGATCAGTTTGCACGGGAGCACTTCCCTACTCCGAAGGTGCAGTTTTGATATATTCTTTTGTGTATATATTCGGGCACGACGGGCTCCTGTCCCGTCCTTATGTTCAGTACTCTAGTTAGAGGTTCGTAGATACATATGTGTGGGTAGTAGATGTCTTATGATCGCCTATGTATACATATATGTATTGTTTTGGTGATTACGTGTACAGATTGGGTATGATAGTTAGCATGATGAGTGGTGCTCGATAGTCCACTCCGAGTACCCATCATGGCCCACTGGCTGGGTCGTGATAAAAGTCATGAGATTTGGTAAAAAGGTTAAGCTTAGTCCTCGGTACATTAGGCCTTACAGGATTGTACGCAAAGTGGGCCAGGTGGCCTATGAGTTAGATCTACCTTCCGATTTAGAGTTAGTTCATCGAGTTTTCCATGTATCAATGCTTTACAAGTGTATTGGAGATCCTTCCAGAGTTGTACGCATAGATGATGTTCAAGTTACCGAGCAATTATCTTATGAAGAGGTTCCCATTGCTATTCTGGATAGGCAGGTTCGGAGATTGTGGACTAAAGATGTGGCTTCAGTGAAGGTCCTTTGGAGGAATAGGAATAAGGAAGAAATGATTGGAAAGCTGAAAAAGATATAAGGTCCAGGTATCCACACTGGATTCCACTCCCAGATGAGGTTCAGACAGAGACACCATTGTCTTCAGGTACATAATGCTTTCTTTTTGTGATTTCTTGGTCGTGTAGGGCCATTATTGTTAATATTGTTGTGGCCTTGTGAGGCGTTATATATTGTGGATTGTTGTGACAGGATGGTATTGGTATAGTTACAAGGGAAACTCTTCCCAAATTTTAGTAGGATCCCTAAGAGTCTAACATTCGAGGACGAATGTTCTTAAGGGGGGAAGGATGTTACACCTTGGAAAAATTTCACGTCGTTTGCATTATAAGTAAACTAACATAAGACCAAAGTGTAAATGAAGCCCTTACAAGGTTAAGGAGGGTATCTAATAATTCTAAGTAAGTACCTTAAGGTTTCGGAGTTAAATAAATCGGCAGAAGTAAGTTCATTGAAGGTTAGGATTGGTGTCGTGTTTTTAGGAAGATTTCGTGTCATTTGAGCTATACATTGATTAATATAACCTTGAGAGGAAGATATAGGTCTCCTTATATGGTTAATGAAGTATTATACAAGTTCCAAGAAGGTCCCATAAGGGTTGGAGGTTAAACGAATCGAAAAGAACGCATTTTAGCGAAAATTGAAATTCTGGGGCAATATGCGGCCGCATATCAAGTATGCTGTGCAGCATACTGGCCAAAAACCCCCAAAATTTAGGGACCTCACTTCCCAACATTCCCCCAAGGAGAGGGAGGGAGATGCGGCAGCATATTGAGTATGTGGTGCCGCATCTCCAACGCAAAGACCCCATTTCAGAGGGACGATTTTAAAACCCTTTTTAAGTTCCAAAAGACCCCATTTTTCACATTCACTTCCCACACTTATCTCCCCACATTATTAGAGAGTTCTTGAAGGTTCTATAACATTCCAAAACCTTCCACACCACTAAAAGAGAAGATCAAACATCAAAACCCCAAGAGAATCCATGGAAGATGATTATTCTTGCTTCTACCTAATGTTGTGATGAACTTGGTCTTAGAAGAAGTTGAATCAGGTGAAGTTATTCTATTATAAGGTATGTTTTTCATCTTATTTATATTATTTAGTTGGTTTAAAGGTTTATCAAGCCTTGAAGAGGAAACAATCATAGTAGAGAAGTCACAAAGTACTAAGTTGAAGTCGATGGTTATGAGTTGAATTTGAAAAGAGGTTTTCGATTGATTCAAGATTAATTTGAATATAATTCCTTGACTATGGTATTGTTATTTTTGATTGGGAGTTTTTTTGGAATTTGGCGGAAATAGATAAAATAGGGGAAATGCTGCCCAAATTCCGCTAGCTCGCTAATTACTCTAGTTTGAACTTAAGAGTGTTTTAAGACTTAACCCTAGTATGGGTCCTCTTGAATGTAGATTTGCGAGCTTGGGAGGAGAACGTTAAGTAGTTAAGAAGGCGAAAAGGTATATTAAGGCTAACCCTTTCCTTCTTGTGGCATGATCACTTTGATACGAACATACATACAAATGTCCTCTATGATGACTCCATTTCTAGAAAAGCTAAACCTTATGATTCTTGAGGTTCATATGATATTGTTGATAATTGTCCCATAATTATTGATCTTTCTCATATGATTATTGATGATATTCATTGATGTTTATCTCATCTTATGGTAGTTGTTCCTTCAAGGTGAGATATAGCGATGATGATGATTCCATGATGACAATCGGAGGTTTACCGACCTTACGTCACTTCAATAGATTTATAGCTTTTATTTGGGCTCTCATGCATGCTTTATATTTATGTAGCTATTTTCTCACACCGATCCGCGCCATAGTTGGCCGGGTATGGCACGTAGATATGCACACCACTGCAAAGGGGTACGTTATGATGTTACCCCGGATGCGGGATGCCCCGGACGCGGGATGATATGATGTATGGATCGGGTTGCACGTTCCGAAACACTAACACTTATATTATATATGTATGTATGAAAATGTTTTTTTAAAAAGCTAAGCATGCATGACATCCGCCTTCAGAGGCTCTCAGAGGTACAAATTGATCCCTTTATCTTATGATATCTTCATGCTTTTATTATTTTGCTATTCATGCCTTACATACTCAGTACATTATTCGTAATGACATCCTTTTATTTGTAAACGCTGTGTTCATGCCCGCAGGTGGACAGGGAGATAGACCAGACCCCTAGGCTGCTTCATTAGCGGTTGTACAAGAGTGCTCCATTTGTTCCGGAGCTGCAGTTTAGCTGGTATTATTCTTTTATGTACATATATGGGCATGGCGGGGTCCTGTACCATCTTTATGATGTTATACATTTCATGTAGAAGCTCGTAGGCCGATGTGTATAGTTAGATGCTCCTTAACCTCATCGGTTCATATTTTCGTATATCATTTTGGCAGCCTTGTCGACTTGTACATATGGGCATAGTTGATGATGTTTATATAGAGGTGCACCCATCTCTTGGACTCATGCCCTTACAGATTATGATATTTATGAGTTATCTTTTGTGGTCCACCTAGATATGATTATGAGAAGTATGCTAAGAGGTGCTCGGTAGGTTAGCTCTGGGTGCCCGTCATGGCCCTCGGGTTGGGTCATGACAATTCCATTTTCTGACATGTATTCGTTTTCAGACTTGTTGTATATGTAGTAGTGGTTCTTGTACGGCGTTAGACCAGATTCCTTGGGGTTATTGTATAATTTCCGCACTTATTCATTATCCTTATTAGTATTATGATGTTTGAGACTTATATTCAATTGCCTTGATTAATTTTATTGTGGTTGAATGAATGATTTAGGAAAGGGTTGGCCTACCGAGGTGGGAATTGGTAGGTGCCCGCAAGATACCCCTAGTTGGGGCGTGATAAGTTGGTATCAGAGCCCTAGGTTACCCAGTCTATAAATACAAGAGCATGTCTAGTAGAGTCTTGCAGATCGGTACGATGAGTTCCATACTTATCTGCGAGAGGCTATTGGACATTTAGGAAATTTCACCTTCTTTAATTCATATGATCCACTTCTATTCTCTCACAGATGGTGAGGACACGAGCTACCATCGCGAGGGATGAGGTGCCCAAGCCCACTGCTGAGGCAGGTACCAGAGGACGAGCGCAGGCTAGAGGCCAGAGCTACAGTGGCTAGGGATGGGCCCTCTGTGGCTGGATAGAGGCGAGCACGTTCATCTTCTCCAGAGCATCAGTCCGAGAGAGCCCAGGTACCCGAGGAAGGTAAGAGGCCAGACCTGACTCACCCCGATGCTATGTCTGATCAGGCTTTCCAGGATATCATGGCCCGTGTACTTATTCATCTTGACGGCCAGCAGGCCATAGGGGGTGCCATTACTCCAGGTGGTTCCTAGGCTCGACTGGAGGTTCGGACTCTTGAGCAGGGCCAGACTAAAGGGATGCATCCTGCTGCTGCTATAGCCCCATGTTTAGGTGGTTTTCCAGTCCCTGAGGGTATTCCCAGACCTGTAGCGGCTCAAAACTTTGACCGTTGAGGATCAGGAGCTTGTTGGGAGGTTCCAGAAGATGGAGCTGTGGACACCTAATTTTCACCTCATAAGCTGCGTATTTTAAAATTTGAATTTCCTGAGTCAAAGACGAAGTAAGGATACTTCCATTCAATTTTAAAATTTCAAAAATCTTGAGAAAATTGAAAAATTGACATTTTATTATTATTTCATAAAGATTGACAATTATAAGAAAATTACGAGCTATTTACTCTCACAAATATGATTTGAAAAGGAGATATGTATCCCGCTCCGTCTAATTCGACAAAATTGCTAATTAAATCGACGTATGAATTACGGCTCATTTTGACTGCATTTTTCAAAATTTTAAAATAATGCCTGGAACTATGTCAATATTAGGCTCGTTTTAAAGCTAATATTTTGAATCTACGAACTTTAACTTTTAATTAGCCTAAATAATTATTTTAGTTAGTGGTATGCGTATTTACAATATATGGTCTTTAATTGATTTAAATTGGGGGGGGGTTGGGGGGGGGGGTTAACTTTAATATTTTAAAACTTAAGGGGTGGGGATCTTTTTTTTAAAAAAGGGATGGAAAATAAACTCACACCCCCCCCCCCCCCACAAAAAAAACTTCATTTCCTCAACCTGTCACTCCTCCTCCTCCCATTTTCAGACGATGGAGGCGAGTTGCTAGGGTTTTAGTTGCGACTTCAAATTCATGGCGATTTTGGTCTTATTTTCGCTAATTGTTTGAGGGTTTTTGATCTTAACCATGTGCTTTCATGGTTTTCAGGTTTAGTTCCCTTCGACTATTCATTTTGCTATCTAAAATTAGCCCTTAAACTAGGATGTTACTCGGGTTTTGATTGGGTTAAGGTTTCCATGGGCAGGGTCACGAACCCTTAGTCATCTTGTGCACCTTAGCACCACAAAATCAAAACCTAGGGGAAATTTCCTAGCAACTCCCTAATTTAAGGTATATGAATTGGGGATTTTATCCCATTGTACTAATTAGTACAACTATACCGTTGGAATATAGGCTGTTTTGTACTATTTTGATTTTTCAAATTTTTATTTGATTATTGGATAGATTTTAGGGTACAAATTAGCTGGATTTTGTTGTCCTATGTGGAGAATTTCGAATTATCTGTTATAGGGTACAATTTTAAGATTTTTGGGGGGAAAAGATTAGGATGAGGTGTCCATTTTATCCTCGGATTCCCTAGTTTAGAAAAGTCTATAAATATCAAGTTGAGGAATTGGAAGAAAGACCTTCTCTCGAAAAAAATTAAAAGCATAGGCTAAAAAATATAAGAGATATACAAGAAATATATGTATACAAAATAGTTTTTATAAGAAGTACTATAAATATCTATTCAATATATATATATAGATATACAAGAAATAAAATATAAAGAAAGGTGATTTTTGAGGATCAAAAGG
>NW_026715052.1:0-21570 GCF_029784015.1 Lycium ferocissimum | reverse complement strand
CAAAATAACAACAACTATACCAACAACAATACCAAGAACATCAATAATCACTACAAACCACAACATGACATAACTAGTTTACTTTCCAACTTCACAATTTCAAATCAATATCAATATTTTCCATACTCATTACTCATCACAACCATTCCAATATCATTTAGAGGCATTACATATGGTTTTTCATATCATCCACAAAACATCCAAACTTTCCACCGAAACCATAATTCATCTAATACTTCAAATTTTTGACGAACATATTCATAACATATTTCCATCTTCCAAGTTCATCAAAATCATCATAATTCACACCTTAACAACTTAATTATCATAAGAACATAAAATCATAAAAATACGACATAAATTCCTACATTCCATTTTCATACCAACTTAACCCATAAATGCTTCACTTACATTATAATGTCCCCAACAACGCGACTAACATATTAAACAAAATAATTCCATCATTATTCCACCACAACCTAACTCACGGCCAACATGGCAAATTTCAACTTCTTTAAATTTTCATTCAACTTTCATTCCCAAAACAACTTCCACAACCACCACAACTAAATTACAACATAAAATTCAACTCATATCATTTATACAACATCACACCCACACGGCTACATGCATGAACACACCTTCACTATGCTAACTTCCGTATTTTCATATATTCTACTCATATACACATACTACAACGCAAGCAAACCTTCAAAACATAATTATAAGAGATAAATTCTCACCTTTTTCTCCAACTTCTTCAATTGTCTCAAGTGTTGAATTGAAGAAACCAATGCTTATTCTTCCAAACCAATTGCACCACGTTGTAAAGGGACCTTGAATTGGTATGAATTCAACAAGAAAATAATTTTTGGAACAAAATTTTTGGAGGTGAAATCTTGAAGGTCAAATGGCCCCTTCTTGGTTCTTAAGTTTTTCTTGATTTTTCTCCTTCTTTCTCATCTCTTGAATTTTCTAGAAATTTAATGACCTTGGCCCTTTTTATTCTTGAATTGGCACATGACCATGCACATGCATGGAATTAAATTTTGCCCCTTTTCTTGTTGCCATGGCCGGCCACACTCTTTGGGTTGGGCCAAAATTTTTCAAATTTTGTCTTGCTAATTTTCCAAGCCCAATTTTTATTTGCTCCACATTTTTGGTAATTCATGAAACCATTTTCCGAATTCCAATTTCGCCCTTAGTCTTTCCCAATAATTCCACGTCACTAGTCTCCAAAACATCACATGCACACTAAGTAGAGTCCAATTGAAACCTTAATTCCTACCATTCCGAATTATTTCCAATTCTCCGAATACGCTCAAAATGTGAGGTGTAACACCCCCTCACACCGAGGCACGACGAACAATGCAAAGGGAAAGCGCTTGATAACAAATCCCGGCCCGGCTCGTGAAGGAAGCATTGAGGCATCCACGAGTGGAGTAGTGAGAAACTAAATGCAATAAAATGACATATGTATTTTCGAGACTCAATGAGGCATATCGAATAACAAATCAAATCAATGAAATCGATCGAGTCATAGTACATACCTTTCGACATCACGGCGGATTATGTCGAAACAGAACTTTCAGATTCATGGTACATATCAAAACGTGTCACAAGACTTAATGGAATATTTCAAATAGCCAACATTTAGGAATTAGAGAGCAACCAAAACGTTTCCTTTAAATATTGTCAAAGACAATTCATTAGCACAACGGAAGTGGGTTCGGAATACGGGCCCACCTCGGGTCAAATGAGGTGGCGTACTTAAATCACGCTCGTTGAACCTCATAATATCATTAGTAAATGTTTTAGAGTGATCGGATTGGACTTGTACAAGTTTTAGATGTCTAAGAACAATCTAGTCAATTGTGGCCTAATTGGGTTCAATTCCATCAATGAAAAAGGCTCAATTTTAGATGTAGATTCCGAGAGGTAGGAGCGACTCCAAGGGCCGAATCCGAAGCTAACGCACCTAAGTCGTGCCATGAAAAGGAAATAAAAAGCTTTACATACCTTTCTTTGTCCTTTACGCTTGCCAAAACTCCAATCCCATTTCGTCAAAAAAATCGCAAATGGTCACCTTTACTAGTTACTATCTGGGCGAGGCTTGAAAATTCCAACCTTTGGTTTAGCATTTGCCTACCGAAATTTCGGCAGCATCTCCCCTATAAATACGACACCCCGAGAATTGAACTCGGCTCAAAACAATCAACAACAACCCAACAACAACATCAACAATCATAACAAAACATAATATAACACAACTAGCCCACTTTCCGACATAATACAATAACTTCCATTCCGACTTCACATTTTCAAACCAACACCATCTAACTCACATTCATTACTAATCAAAATCGTTACAATGCCATTCGGAAACATTTCATATCATTTTACAATATATATGTAAACTATACAAAATATACAACTTTCCACCAAAGCCATAATTCATCCAAATCTTCTAATCTTTAACATACATATTCATAACATATTTCCATCTTCCGCGTTCATCAACACTCATCATAATTCACACCTTAACAACTTAATTATTATAATAACATGAAATCATGCTAAAACGACATAAGCCTCCACATTCCATTTCAATGCAAACTTACATCACTTTACTTTCATTTACATTGCAAGGATCACAATAGCACAATTAACATACTAAACAAACTTAATTCATTTCCATCCTACCAACACCATACCACACGGCCACCTCCCATATTTCAACTTCATCACATTTTAATCCATCTTTCACTTCCACTACAAATTTCACAATAGCCACAACTATAATACAACATAAAATTCAACATAATCACACTATACACTAATGCATATGCACGGCCACTTGCATGCATTTACTTCCACCATGATAACTTCCATATTTCTATATTTTCTTCTCATTTACATATACTACAACGCAAACAAACCTTCATAACATAATTAGAAGGGATGAATTCTTACCTTCCTCTTCAAGTTTCTTCACTTCACCAATTCATCCAAACGACGAAATCAATGGGTTATCTTCCGAAATAATTGCACCACGTTATAGAGGGACCTTGAATTAGTATAAATACCACAAGAAAATAATTTTAGAGGCAAGATTTTGATGGGGTAAAAATGGAGGGGGCTGGCCGAATGCCCCTCCTCTTGTTCTTGAAATTTTTTTCTTGTTTTCTCCTTCTTTCTCATGTCTTGAAATTTCTAGAAAATTAATGAACCTTTGCCCCTTATAAATTAATTTGTCACATGACCTTGTCACATGGCATGGATTTAAATTAAATTTTCCATGCCATGGCCGGCCACCCTTCTTGGGTTGGGCCAAATTTTCCTTTTTTTTTTCAATTTCCAAGCCCAATTTCCTTAGCCCATACTTGGTAATTCCCGAAACTAATTTTTAAAATTCCAATTTTGCCCTTAGACTTTTCCAATATTTCCACATCTAAATTTTCCATAACCAACTTATGAACCAAACAAGATCAATGCATTTCATTGTCCTTAACTTGTCTCGAAAATTTCAAGATTCCCAAAGGTGAAAAGTACGGGTTATAACACCATCAACGCTGCTCATGGGTTACCTAACCCTTCACAGGCTGAACTTAGGGCCAAGGACTACGAGGGAACGGGCCATAGTTGGTGAGGATGCTGGTGAAGAAGTCCAAGTGGAAGAAGACTACATGGGGTGTTACCCGTTCTGCCATTAAGAGCTGTCACTTTATGTTACACCTCGAAAATTTTTCGCGTCGTTTGCATTCTAAGTAAACTAACGCAAGTTCAGAGAGGTCATGTAGCCCTTATAAGGTTAATGAATACTCTTAACAAGTGTTAAGCAAGTGTCTAAAGGTTCCGGGACCAAGCAAATCGAAGAAAATAAGTTTGTCGAAAATTTGAAAAAAAAAGTCGGAAGAATTTTGGACAGAAATTTTGGGTCAACTTTAGAGGGGTATATCTCCGGGTATATCAGGAGTTTTAAGGTGTTTCAAGAGCCTAAAATGAAGTTTGTCGAGTCTAGTTTCCAATGCAATAAAGCTTTAGTCAATACAACATCGTAGTAGGGCGTTATGGGCGTTTTAAAATGGACAGTCAGAGGAATACGAACCTAGGCGAAAAATCAGGAAAGCTCACTTAAAAGCCCAATTATGGGGTGACCCGGCCCAACCCGAGCTTGGCACCTATAAAAGGGACTCTACACTTCATTTTATTCATTTTTCTTCAACTCCACAACCCTCTAGAAATCTCCTAACATCTCCACACCTCTCTAGAATTTCCCACACTTCTCTCTCCATTATAAGAGTGCTCTTGAAGGTTCTCCACCATTTCAAAACATTCTATACCATCAAAAAAGAGGATCAAACTCCAAAACCCCAAGCTAATTCATGGAGAAGGATTGTTCTTATCTCTACTTAATGTTGTGATGAATTTGGTCTTGGAAGAAGTTGAGTGGGGTGAAGTTCTTCTAGTGTAAGGTATGTCCTCCATCCTATTTCTCATGATTAAGTTGATTTGAAGGTTTAGCAATTCCTATAAAAGAAGAGAATCATAGTAGAGAAGTTGCAAAGTATTAAAGTGAAGATGATGACTATGGAATTAATTTGAAAGGAGATTTTGGATCAATTTGAGATTAAATTGAATGTAATTCTTTGATCATGGTATTGTGGATATTGTTATGGCTGGTTGAGAAATTGGGAAAAACATCGTGTGGGATGTTTTATGGAATATATTGGTGTTGATGATGATGTTGTTGATATTGGTATTGCTATTATTGTTATTTTGTTGGTATTGTGATTTCGGACTAGGGATATAAACAGGGGAGATGCTGCCCTAATTTTGGCAAATTCTAAAGAAATTTAATTTAAAGACTTAAGATAGGCATATGACAATAACCCTAATGTCACGGCCCAACCCCGTAGGCCGTGACTAGTGCCCGAGCTGGGCACGCGTACACACCCATTGACAGAAACAGCAGACAAATAACTTATACATATACAAAGATCAAACGTCAGACCGTAGCTAGCATAAGCAGATCTTATACATACAGAAAAGTAAAACGTCGCCCCAAAGCTGTCACGTATACACATATACATAACGGACATAAGCCGGTAAGGCTATCATAATACGGGGGAACGTCCGGATCACAAATCATACGTACACAAACCGAATGCTGACTACCCACAACCCACGCGTACATGTCTACGTACCTCTAAGAGTAATATCAGAACCATATGACGGACGGGCCCCGCCGTACCCATGAACAAACATATATACAAATAACAGAAATGTCTGTACCAAAAACATAGGTTCCTGAACAAGGGAGCGCTCCAAGATAGCTGAATGGAAACCCTAAGCTGGCTGACCACCGAAACGTGTACCTGTACCTGCGTGGCATGAAACGCAGCCGTTATATCCCGTATTTTGCACGTTGGAATATTTTAAGTTGGATTGCGACAAGTTGTGGATAAGACTTTTAATTTCCGATTTTGTTTTTGTTTTAATGCACAAGTTGCATATTCATCTTTTCATTGGTATGGAGTGTCAAGGGTAAATTTGGAATAAGGAAAAGTTTGGGATGTTGAATAAGTTATACAGATTGTATGGAGTTTTGGACATATCCAGGCATGCAAATAAAGAGATCGGTGTATAAAAGTTTTAGGTCTCGAAATAATTTCCGCGATGAACAAGGATCGCGCGCTACGATCAAGACAAGATCGCTACGGGACTTCGGGCAAATTTTTTAAAGGGGCTTAACCTCATTTTCAGCCAAAAATCAGACCAAAATCATCCCAAATATTCTAGAAAATTCCCCAACCTTTCACCACTAACTTTTAGCCCGAAACCGGTATAATTCTCAAATTCCGGTCCGGACGGCGATAGTTGCGGCTTCAAAACTGCGTAGTGAGGCTTTGTGGCTTAAGTTCAAGGTGGAGGAGTAAATATATAGCATTATTATCGAGGGGAAGGTATGAATCTCTTTCTATTTGTGTTAATATTGGTTTATTTACGGAGAAGGAGGCTGTAAAGTCGTTATAAAATGGTTCTCGTGATGGAAATATGGGACAAATACCATATGGAATGTTTATGAAGTATTTTGAAATTGGAAATATTATGGTTAATGTTGGTATTGTTGGAATTGTTGTTGGTGTAAATTATGAATTTGGAAGGAAGAAATATGTTATGGTTGTTCATGTTGAGTTGGAAAGGTTTTGGGTTCTATGGCATATTATTTGGATTGTTTGAATATTTTTGTGGATTGTTGAAAATGTTATTGAATCATGTTTGAATGGTTGATGTTGTTATAATGTTTGTTGGTATTGTTGTGGATGAATTTGGCCGAGTTGAAATCTCGGGTTGTGGCACTTATAAGGGAAATGCTTGCCCAAAATTTCGTAGAAAAAGTAATGGCTTGGAATTGAATTCTTCGATGCTTATGGCTAATGCTCGATGCCTATTGATGTTGTTATAGATTTTGAGAAGCCGAGATTTGAGTTTGGATTAGCTTAGGAAGCAAGCCGGGTATGTGAAGCTTACCCTTCTTTTCTTTTTGGCATGTCTTAGACGGAACTAAGGTATGACATGATTTGTGCCTCGGGTAATTCCATTCGTAAATTTCGAGTGTGTTTGTGATTCGTGTTTGCTTTGATGTTGTTGGCATCCTTAGTATGGTCAGGTTATGGTCCGTATGTCTTGGACATGATTGAGTTTGAAATGCGTAAGCGATTCTTATATGTTTCTTGATATTCGTATCCTTAATGCGGTTGAGTTATGATCCTTACGTCTATTGTATGATTAAATTTCTAAGATTGCAAAAGAGTTATATTTTCAAAAGGATTTTGTTTCAAAGAGTTTTGTTTTCAAAAGAGATATATTCCTAAACGACTTCGAAACTACGAACGACCGTAACTTTCAAGAGAGAGCTCGGATCGCTTTGATTTCTTCGCAAATGATTTCATGACGAGTAAGGACTTAAATTTTTATAGGCGGGCCCCGTATTGGGTTGACGCCGTCCGTGGGTCCCGCGACTTTTCTATGTTGGTTTTAAATGACCTATTTTTTTTAAAAGGGATTTAATACGACCACTTTTCCGATCCCAAGCATGATTATTTATTTATCTGTCGAGTTGGAAATAAGGGTTTTATGCCCATGATTTTGATACGTAACAACGGTTTCTGAAGTTCGGTTTGATATGTCCCGAGCGAGATTCGGGAGAAAACTTGATTTGACTATGGTTTTGGATTTTCAAAAAGAGGGTTCGTTTTGATCATTCGGTTGAGTCTGTGATGATGTCTGATATGCGTGTGGTTACTTACGATCTGCTCGTGCGTTCTGTGTTACCTCTTTCACCGGATCCCGGGCCGGTATATGATCGTGCGCACTATGATATACTGCGGTGTTATCGTGTTACGGTTCCCGAGACCTCGCCATAGTGGCCGGTTCCGTTTATGGAGTTATCTTTGTGATATGGATTATGATATGTTGTGATGGTGTGTTATGTTCGGGGATACGGAGATTGAAACTTCTGGTGTTATGCTGTGTTGTGGCGCCAGATAGGGTGGCGACCACGTTCTGTCCGCCTGGTCCTATGGACCGCATTTGATATGTGATGATGTATGACGATATGATGAGTTTGTTCACCGATGGTGGGCAACCCAATGACGAGGCAAATCCCACATTGGTCTAGGCAAATCCCACATCGGTTAATGTTATTCCATATGACAGATTATGATGCGTTCGGTATGAGTATGTATGATTTGTGTGTCGGATGTAAGTACTTGGGTAGTGGGGTTATTACGACTTCACTTTCTGTACTCCCTACTTTGGTTATGACCTCGTTTGATGTATGCTATGCTTTACATGCTCAGTACATATTTAAACCGACCCCACTTTTCTTCGGGGGCTGCGTTTCATGCCACGCAGGTACCCACGGATGAGTCGGTGATGTTAGCAGAAGAAGATATTCCAGCTGGATTGGCGAGTTCCATTTCTTTCGGAATGCTGCCGAGTCTGAGTGCTTGTATGGTATCTGAGATGTTAGTAGAGACTTTCGAATGTTGTCGAGTGTATGATATGTCGGGTCTGTTTTGTATGACTATATAAGCCGGTGTGTTTGTATGCATCATGCTACCGATGTGTTTGGCAAGCGGCTATATAAGCCGAAGTACCGTTGTGCCTTATATTACGCTTTTCATACGATTCTTGCATTTTATTTGGTTTGAAAAAAAAACGAAAGGCATGTTTGTCTTTTGAAAATTTTCATTACGTGCGTATGTTATGTTTTGTGGGCCCGGTACGGTTATGAGCATTATGATAGTCGCGGGTTCGCTCGGCCCTAGGTAAGGGTCGGTGCCCATCATACCCTATCGGAAATTAGGGGTGTGACAAAGTGGTATCGAACGGTTCGTCCTAGGGTTGTCCGCAAAGTCGTGTTAAGTAGAGTCTTGTTTATGGTGTGTTGCGCGCCACATTTATAAACGAGGAGGCTACGGGCATTTAGGATGGTTACTCTTCTTTCATATCCGAGATCGTGCCGTAGAGCCAAGTCATAGGAGATGGGACTCCTTACCCTGATTTGTGATTGCAGCTGAAGAATGATACCGATAGAAGGAAATGATTGATGATGTTGGAAGTTTAAAGCACGCAGGTAAGCACAGGTATGAAAGATATGTGTCAGGTAAGATATTGAAGTACGATTGAGATACAAGTTGAGGATTAAAAGGGAAAGTGAATAAGAAAGTGTAACGGTGCTTTAAGTTCGGGCATACAAGGTATGTTCATTATTTTTGTAATCGTTGTTGATGTTGGGAGCCCCGTGAGGTCGTGATATGATATGATATGTATATATGTATGTTGGCCCTGTGAGGCATTGTTGGTATTTCCTGTGTGCAGGTTTTGAGATAGTAAGAAATATAGAGGAAACTCTGCCGAAATTTTCCCAGAAAAAAAAAAAAGAAGAAAAAAAAAGAAAAGAAAAGAAAATGAGATGTAGGTTTGTAATGCTGTCACGCCCCAATTCTGACGGGGCGTGATGGGCACCCGACCCCATATCCGGAGCCGAGCGAACCCACAGACTCCTATTGCACACATAAATTTTTTTTCAAACCTCTAAACTGAATAATCATCGAATACATAATGAAGCTTTCAAATTAACAAAATCGGTAATTATTCAAACTTTATTACATAACCCAAGACGACATGTCGGCTGATGGAGCCGCTGACAGACTGACATACCATACCCACAACGCTGTCTGCAAAGTCTCTAACATCCACCCAGAAAGCATATCATACAAACTCTGACTGCGGAACACTCAGGGGCAAGTGGAGCGCTAACCACCGGGAACATCTTCAGTAATGGTTAATCATCCTGGGAGTACCGCGCGCATGGAACGCAGCCCCGAAGAACGAGGGGTCGACGGAATATGTACCGAGTATGTAAAGCCAGAAATACTGTAGCAGAATCATAAGCCAATCCAGAAGTGCGGGAGTGCAGCTAACAAATCAAAATCGGAACCAGGTGTACAGAAAAATACGTACCTTATCCAGAGTATCAAACGCTCTCTTTCAGATCATAAATAGTGCAAATTAAAAGCATATATCGGGCACAGAAATATGTCGATTAATCATAATCGGACTCGGGTGAATCGTGACGTACGTAACCTTAATCGTAATCGTAAATTCGAGGTTTAACTACGTAATCGTAAAACGTAGCCGGAGGTTCAGAAGGCATACCAAACAAATTCAGAATCAGAAGTACTGAGGTATATCGGACAGAACCGAAGTCGGAGTCAGGAGTGCAGAACGAACAGAGTACTGACACGGTTTATACCTATATGCAGAGAGCAGAACGTACAGAGTACTGATACAGATCATGTTTATGCGCAGTTAACGTTTTATATTTTTTTCGTGACCGCATATCAAGGGAACACAGGAGGTACATAATTTGTTCAGAATCGCATAATGCTTACTTGAAGCACAAAAACACAGATCAAATTATACATGCTAACATCACATATCACATCCAAATACCGGGCGGACAAATACCACAAACCCTCGATCACTTATCCACGATACTCAGGCGGACATATACCACAAGCACTCCGATACCTCGCGACATATACCACAAATCCCTAGTTGTATATCATGGCATAATCATAGTACCTCGGAGGCGGACAAATACCACAAAGACTCCGGTCACATATCGCGGTAACTCTGGGGCGGACATATACCACGCAGCACCTCGGGTCGCATATCATAGCACGGGGGACATATATACCACAAGACCCCGGCCACATAACATCGCATAACACGGTACCCCGGAGCGGACGATACCACAGCTCTCCGCGTCCGGTCAGACATACACACAAATCATCACATCACACATATACAAATCATTAACAAGTGATCGTCGTATCCTATACCTTTCGAAATACTTGTATTAGGTTGCCTATAATAGATTCCTTATTTCGAGCCGCATATCGATATCAGAATATTCACATCAGAGTGCTTATGTCGGGGTATCTATCTCAAAATATTCACACCAAATTACTTATGTCGGGATTGGAAGTATCTATAACCTTTCTAGGATCGTTTATATATTGGGAGAGTAGCCAAAAGTTTCCTTTAATTATTGCTCAGAACAAATTAGTAACACAGTAGGAGCAGATTTAGAATTAGCGGGCCCACCTAGGGTCAAATCAAGGTGGCATACAGAATTTTACGAATATTGGACTCTATGGAAGCATCTGTGAAAGTTTCAAGGCAATCCCAGAATTTCGCTGGGAAAGTTATGGAAGTTCAAACATTTTTTTCCAACAAAATGTGAGGAAAATAATTCAATTATACTGAATGACTAGTAACCGAAATTAAACTCGAATTTCGATTCACAAAACCTTTCCCGAGGCTCAGACTCCACCCTAATATAGCTAAGACATGCCATAAGAATGAAAGGAAGGACTTTACATACCTTTTCCGCTTCCTACACGCCTCCAAAGTCAGGGCTCAAGTTCACCAAAATCTTCAATTTGGTCATGTTTGCCAGTTACTATTCATGAGGCTTTAAAATTCCAATCTTGAATTTGTTCTTGTCTGCCGAAATTTTGGCAAAAGATCTCCCCGTAAATACCACGCCCCGAGAATATAGCTCGGCCCAAATTAACATCAACAACAATCCGGGAATTCAACCCGGCCAAACTTTCAATCATAATATCACAACTATACTAACAACTTCAACAACCAACTCAACTAGAAACATTCATAACACACTTTCAACTTTTGAATTCATAACTATATCGACAATTTCATACGTTTCAACAATATTTCCATAAATTCAAGAAACTATACTAACATCAAGTTAACTCTCCAAAACAGCCCGCAACCTTATAATTTCAACAACACCAACAATTATCATAAAACACACTATAACATAAATAGTCTTCTTTACTACATAACTCAACAACTTTCATTCCAACTTCACATTTCCACTCAATGTTTTCACATTCATTACTAATCGAGATCACTCCAATACAATTCTAAATCATTTCATATCATTTCCACAAGATATTCACAAGATATACAAAATATGCAAACTTTTCACCAAAACCATAAACCATCCAAAACTTCTAATTTTCAACATACATATTCATAACATATTTCCGTCTTCCAATTTCATCAACCATAATCATAATTTACATCTTAACAATTTCATTTCCATAATATCACAAAAATCATTCTAGAGTGACATAATCTTCTACATTCCAATTCAATACCAACTTGATTCATCAAACCTTTATTTACATCACAAACACCACAACAACACAACTAGCAAACTAAATGAAATTTAATCCATCTCCTCCTCCTTCCATGCAATACACGGCCAACACACACACATCCACAACACACAAAGTTTCCATACTTTTCATTCCTTTCTACATACTATAACATATATAATCTTCCATATCACAATAAGAACATGAAATTCTTACCTTTTTCCCAAAACTTCCACTTGCCACTAAAGTTGTTTCCTTGCCAAAACAATTATACCATGTTGAAGAGAGTCTTGCACTTAGTAGAAATACATGAAGAACATAATTTTTGACCAAGGATTGAAGACTTGGAATTTCTTTCTTTCTTCTTCTTTTTTTTTTCTTCTTTTTGGCCGAACATGGCCTTTCTTTTCTTTCTCTCTTTTCGTTTTTTTTTCTTTCCTTTTTTCTTCAATAAATGTTGATGACTCCCTCATATATATATAATTCCCTTAGTCATGTGAGGGGCACATGCCCCTCTCTAGATTTTTCTTTCTTTTTTCCTTTCTTTTTCTAGAATTTTCTTTTCCTTTTTAAGGATGACTTCTTAGTCATCTTTTTCTTTATTTTTGTCACATGGCCAATATGGCCCCTTGTTTTGGAATTTTCATGAACTTGTGTAAAATTCCCGTTTTGCCCCTCGGCTTTCCTCAATATTACCATTTTGTCCCTAACCTTCCGCATTATCTCCACTGCCCATTTTGCGAATCTCTCTTCTTGCCCTTAACCTTTCACAATATTTCCATACTAATAATAGTCATAAATAATATTTATAACAACTCGTTCATTAAGATAGTTTCTGAAAATGGTCTCACCCTTAACTTTCCACGACGACTTTGGAATTTCCAAACGTACAATATACGGGCTATAACATCCTCTCTCCTTTAGAACATTCGTCCTCGAATGTTCAATTGACCTCACTAGGTCTTGTAACACTTCGGGAGGGGTTCCTTCATAAACCAACAGCTTCTTCCTTTCGACTCTGCGCACAACATAGCAAAATTTCTTACCATAAGTTTTCTCTTCACTTTCTGTCGATGCCTTCACATATGGGATATCATACATGTTCGTACACATAGGCATATATAATTAGTATCAACTAACCCACAGAATACTTCCAGACACTATTCAAGCCTATCCAAATTTCAGAACCATGACATACTTTTCATTTCTTCTTTAATCGGGCCTGTCGCATGCTGCGTAGCCTTTTGTGGTCTCCAATCATCTCATATAGTCTGACTTCACTTAGGCCACTCTGGTTTCTCATTTGTCCTTTGCAACTAAATCTTTGGAATTTCTTACTTCCTTCCCAGGTCACCCATCCCCAAATTGCTCCCGCCGAGCACGCTTAACCTCGATCTTTGGTGCGAATTCGGTGCTTTACTATCGATATAATCGCATACGCTTTTTCATATACTCCTTCATTACATAACTGAGTCACTAAAGTTTCATTGCATTCCGACACATGCTCATAGCACGTCCTTTCTTGTACATTTACTATTTTGCCCTTTTCGGCCTTCCATATTACCTTTACAAACTCTTATTGCTCGAAATCTATACGTTGCAAATGCCAACAATACCTTTACAATACCTACAGCCATATATCACATCCGAACCATCCAAAACTTTCTATTTCAATTAACAGAACGGATATTTCCAAATTTGCCCTTATGGCCTTTCCATACCGTTGCTTGCCTCCTTTCGTCATAAGGCTTGTGTATGATCTCATTCTCCTATAACTTGGCTCTATCGCACGATCTATATCAGAAAGAAGGTCAAATAGCTTCTAGATGCCTCGTAGCTCCCGTTTATAAGTGTGGCGCGCTACACACCATAAACAAGACTTCACCGGACACGACTTTGCGTACAACCCCACTCGACGTACCTCGCTCCGATACCACTTGTCACGCCCCCACCCCGACGGGGCGGATGCGGCACCCGACTCCCACATCCTGCCGAGCGAACCTTGGCCGTACCCTATTGTACACATAAATTTTTTTTTCAAACCTCTAAATCGAATAATCATCGAATACATAATGAAGCTTTCAAATTAACAAAATCGGTAATTATTCAAACTTTATTACATAACCCAAGACGACATGTCGGCCGATGGAGCCGGAGCTGCATCGACATACCATACCCACAACGCCGTCCGCAAAGTCTCTAACATCCACCCGTAAAAGCATATCATACAAACTCCGACTCGCAACACTCCGGAGCAAGTGGAGTCGCTAACCCAGCTGGAACATCTTCTGTAATGGCCGCTAATCATCTGGGAGTACCTGCGCGGCATGAAACGCAAATTTCCGAAGAACAAGGGGTCAAGACGAATATGTACCGAGTATGTAAAGCCGTAAACATACCGAGTTAATCATAAGCCAATCCGTAAGTGCGGGAGTGCAAAATTTTAACAAATCAAAATCTAACCAGTGTACAAAAATACGTACCTTATCCATAGTAGTATCAAACGCTCTCTTTCGCATCATAAATAGTGCAAATTAAAAAGCATATATCGGCACGTAAATATGTCGATGTAATCATAATCGTACTTTAAGTGTAATCGTGACAGCGTAACCTTAATCGTAATCGTAAATTCAGAGGTTTAACGGACAGAATCGTAAACAGAGTCGGAGGTTCAGAAGGCATACCAAACAAATTCAGAATCAGAAGTACTGAGGTATATCGGACAGAACCGAAGTCGGAGTCAGGAGTGCAGAACGAACAGAGTACTGACACGGTTTATACCTATATGCAGAGCGTAACGCGCAGTACCGATACGTACTGTTTACGCGGCTAGCTAACGTTTTATATTTTTTTCGTGACCGCATATCAAGGGAACACAGGAGGTACATAATTTGTTCAGAATCGCATAATGCTTACTTGAAGCACAAAAACACAGATCAAATTATACATGCTAACATCACATATCACATCCAAATACCGGGGGCGGACAAATACCACAGCATCGCATCACTTATCCACTTATACTTGAGTATGGATATATACCACAAGACTCCGATACTGGGGCGATACCACGCCCTCCGGGTTGTATATCATGGCATAATCATAAGACTTGAGGCGGATAAATACCACAAAGACTCCGGTCACATATCGCGGTAACTCCTGTGGGGCGGGGACATATACCACAAAGACCCCGGTCGCATATCATAGCACGGGCGACATATACCACAAAGACCCGGCCACATAACATCGCATAACCACGGTGCATCCGAGGCGAATGATACCTACGCCTCCGCGTCCGGCCAGACATACACGCAAATCATCACATCACACATATACAAATCATTAACAAATAATCGTCATATCCTATACCTTTCGAAATACTTGTATTAGGTTGCCTATAATAGATTCTTATTTCGAGCCGCATATCGATATCGTAATATTCACATCGTGAGAGTGCTTATGTCGGGTATCTATCTCAAAATATTCACACCAAATTACTTATGGATTGGAAGTATCTATAACCTTTCTAGGATCGTTTATATATTGGGAGAGTAGCCAAAAGTTTCCTTTAATTATTGCCGAACAAATTAGTAACACAAATAGAGCAAGATTTAGAATTGCGGGCTCCACCTCGGTCAAATCAAGGTGGCATACACCTTTACGAATATTGGACTCTATGGAAGCATCTGTGAAAGTTTCAAGGCAATCCGGACTCGGTTGGGAAAGTTATGGAAGTTCAAACATTTTTTTCCAACAAAATGTGAGGAAAGTAATTCAATTATACTGAATGACTAGTAACCGAAATTAAACTCGAATTTCGATTCACAAAACCTTTCCCGAGGCTCGTACACTCCACTCCTAATATAGCTAAGACATGCCATAAGAATGAAAGGAAGGACTTTACATACCTTTTTCCGTTCCCACACGCCCTCCAAAGCCGTGGCTCAAGTTCACCAAAATCTTCAATTTGGTCATGTTTGCCGCCACTATTCACGAGGCTTTAAAATTCCAATCTTGAATTTGTTCTTGTCACGAAATTTTAAAGATCTCTCCCTAGAATACCACGCCCCGAGAATATAGCTCGGCCAAATTAACATCAACAACAATCCCGGAATTCAACCCTTTACCAAACTTTCAATCATAATATCACAACTATACTAACAACTTCAACAACCAACTCAACTAGAAACATTCATAACACACTTTCAACTTTTGAATTCATAACTATATCGACAATTTCATACGTTTCAACAATATTTCCATAAATTCAAGAAACTATACTAACATCAAGTTAACTCTCCAAAACAGCCCGCAACCTTATAATTTCAACAACACCAACAATTATCATAAAACGCACTATAACATAAATAGTCTTCTTTACTACATAACTCAACAACTTTCATTCCAACTTCACATTTCCACCAATGTTTTCACATTCATTACTAATCGAGATCACTCCAATACAATTCTAAATCATTTCATATCATTTCCACAAGATATTCACAAGATATACAAAATATGCAAACTTTTCACCAAAACCATAAACCATCCAAAACTTCTAATTTTCAACATACATATTCATAACATATTTCCGTCTTCCAATTTCATCAACCATAATCATAATTTACATCTTAACAATTTCATTTCCATAATATCACAAAATCATTCTAGAGTGACATAATCTTCTACATTCCAATTCAATACCAACTTGATTCATCAAACCTTTATTTACATCACAAACACCACAACAACACAACTAGCAAACTAAATGAAATTTAATCCATCTCCTCCTCCTTCCATGCAATACACGGCCAACACACACACATCCACAACACACAAAGTTTCCATACTTTTCATTCCTTTCTACATACTATAACATATATAATCTTCCATATCACACATAAGAACATGAAATTCTTACCTTTTTCCCAAAACTTCCACTTGCCACTAAAGTTGTTTCCTTGCCAAACAATTATACCATGTTGAAGAGAGTCTTGCACTTAGTAGAAATACATGAAGAACATAATTTTTGGACCAAGGATTGAAGACTTGAATTTCTTTCTTCTTTCTTTTTTTCTTCTCTTGGCCGTGAACATGGCCTTTCTTTCTTTCTTTCTCTCTCGTTTTTTTTCTTTCCTTTTTCTTCAATAAATGTTGATGACTCCCTCATATATATATAATTCCTTAGTCATGAGGGGCACATGCCCCTCTCTAGATTTTTCTTTTCTTTTTTTTTTCTTTTTCTAGAATTTTCTTTTCCTTTTTAAGGATGACTTCTTAGTCATCTTTTTCTTTATTTTTGTCACATGGCCAATATGGCCTTTGTTTTGGAATTTTCATGAACTTGTGTAAAATTCCCGTTTGCCCTGTTTTCCTCAATATTACCATTTTGTCCCTAACCTTCCGCATTATCTCCACCATCGCCATTTTGCGAATCTCTCTTGCTCTTAACCTTTCACAATATTTCCATACTAATAATAGTCATAAATAATATTTATAACAACTCGTTCATTAAGATAGTTTCGAAAATGGTCTCACCCCTTTAACTTTCCACGACGACTTTGAATTTCCAAACGTACAATATACTTCTATAACAAATGCGACTTGAAAAAGGCCGCGTTCACCGTAATGGTAAGATTTGAGTAAGTTGCAGTATGGCCGACCGAGAAAGAAGTAATAAAATGATTAAGACAAGAGTACAAAGGAAGAAGCTGTGATCGAAAAGAGTAAAGGGTTAAGAAGTGTTATACAACGAGGGTTGTTATGAAAATGTTGAAGTCTAGCGAGAAAGTGGCCAAGGCTATGATGTGACTACGTAGCTAGAATACGCAGTGTGAAACGGGAAAACAAGCTATGGAACGAATAAGGAAGGGTTTGAGTTAAAGATTAAGAGACTACACGCGATAATGTGCCTAGAATGTTACAAGTCGAGTAAAGGAATTACGAGAAGGAAAGGTTTAACCCGATATGTATTGACCTTGTTATGTTGTTCGTAAAATAAGAAGGTTACGTACTAAAGACATGGCTTTTGTTAAGGTACCGTGGCAAGTAATAAGGTAATCGTGGCGTGTAATAACAAAGGAGGAAATGATTCGAGAAGTCAAAGAAGAGATGAAAATGAAATATGATTGGTAGGCGAGAGAGCATGCTATGGTAATAAAGGAAACCCCCTCCGAGACCCTTATAAGACCTTATGATTAGTTGAACATTCCGAGGACGAATGTTATAAAGGGGGGAAGGATGTTATATCCCGTATTTTGCACGTTGGAATATTTTAAGTTGATTGCATGTTGTGGATAAGACTTTTAATTTCCGATTTTGTTTTTGTTTTAATGCACAAGTTGCATATTCATCTTTTCATTGGTACGGAGTGTCAAGGGTAAATTTGGAATAAGGAAAAGTTTGGGATGTTGAATAAGTTATACAGATTGTATGGAGTTTTGGACATATCCAGCATGCAAATAAAGAGATCTTGTATAAAAGTTTTAGGTCTCGAAATACTTCATGGATTTAACAAGGATCGGCACAAAGATCGCGACAAGATCAAGCATAAAGACTTCGTTTTTTTAAAGGGCTTAACCCTCATTTTCAGCCAAAAATCAGACCAAAATCATCCCAAATATTCTAGAAAATTCTCAACCTTTCACCACTAACTTTTAGCCCGAAACTGCATAATTCTCAAATTTCTGGCCCGTACAACGTATAGTTGCTTCAAAACTCGTAGTGAGGCTTTGTGGCTTAAGTTCAAGGTGGAGGAGTAAATATAGCATTATTATCGAGGGGAAGGTATGAATCTCTTTCTATTTGTGTTAATATTGGTTTATTTATTTATAATGAGCCGTAAAGTCGTTATAAAATGGTTCGTGATGGAAATATGACAAATACCATATGGAATGTTTATGAAGTATTTTGAAATTGGAAATATTATGGTTAATGTTGGTATTGTTGAATTGTTGTTGTAAATTATGAATTTGAAGGAAGAAATATGTTATGGTTGTTCATGTTGAGTCAAAGGTTTTGGGGTTCTACGGCATATTATTCGGATTGTTTGAATATTTTTGTGTGGGATTGTGGAAATGTTATTGAATCATGTTTGAATGGTTGATGTTGTTATAATGTTTGTTGGTATTGTTGTGGATGAATTTGGCCGAGTTGAAATCTCGGTTGTGCACTTATAAGGGAAATGCCGCCCAAAAATTCGTAGAAAAAGTAATGGCTTGGAATTGAATTCTTCGATGCTTACGCTAATGCACCTCGATGCCTATCGATGTTGTTGTAGATTTTGAGAAGCCGAGATTTGAGTTTGGATTAGCTAGAAGCAAGCCGTACGTGAAGCTTACCCTTCTTTTCTTTTGCATGTCTTAGACGGAATCTAAGGTATGACATGATTGCGTGTCGGGTAATTCCATTCGTAAATTTCGAGTGTGCTTGTGATTCGTGTTTGCTTTGATGTTGTTGGCATCCTAGTATGGTCGTTATGGTCCGTATGTCTGGACATGATTGAGTTTTCGAAATGCCGCGTAAGCGATTCTTATATGTTTCTTTATATTCGTATCCTTACGGGTTGAGTTATGATCCTTACGCTTTCATTGTATGATTAAATTTCTAAGATTGCAAAAGAGTTATATTTTCAAAAGGATTTTGTTTCAAAGAGTTTTGTTTTCAAAAGAGATATATCTAAACGACTTCGAAACTACTAACGACCGTAACTTTCAAGAGAGATCGATCGCTTTGATTTCTTCGCAAATGATTTCATGACGAGTAAGGACTTAAATTTTTATAGGCGTTCCCATTGGCTCGACGCCGTCCGTGGGTCCCGCGACTTTTCTATGTTGGTTTTAAATGACCTATTTTTTTAAAAGGGGATTTAATACGACCACTTTTCCCGATCCCAAGCATGATTATTTATTTATCCGTCGAGTTGGAAATAAGGGTTTTATGCCATGATTTTGATACGTAACAACGAGCTTCTCAAGTTCTGCTTTGATATGTCCCGAGCGAGATCTCGGGAGAAAACTTGATTTGACTATGGTTTGATTTTCAAAAAGAGGGTCTGCTTTGTCACGACTCAACCCCGTGCAGTGTGACTAGCGCCCGAACCGGGCACCCGTACGCACGCCACAAATAATAACTCGATATTTAGAAAATTTGGGCAGTAGGCTTCCGTTTTTTTACTAACCAAATTCTACCGCACAAGAAAATACCCACAGAGGCCACACAAAATAATATAGCCATTTACATATATATAGGCACGCACAAGGCCGCAAGCTAGTGATTGAACCGCCCGAACATACCATACGTGCATATACCGTACGTACATAACCACACCCACGTACATGTCCGTACCCCCAACATACGTAATGTAACCGTAAGACGAAATCGAAGACGGGATGGCCCCGCCGTATCTAAATAGTCATAAATACAAACATATGTAAGGCGTAAGATATATAAAAAATATCACTCGTGATCAAAGGGAGCTCTCCAAACAAGAAACTAATACCCTAAGCCGGGCGCGTACCGCGCGGCGCGTTCGTACCGCGGGATGTAACACAGCCCCCGAGAAGCAAGGGGTCGCACGAAGATGTACCGAGTATGCTTTTAAACAAAAATATACATAATTAAAATAACCGTAGTCGATATGTAAAATCGTAGCATGTATACGTAAATGTGTTTTACGTAATCGGATTCGTAGATGAGTTCGGATTATTTAATGTACAGCGCGCACGAACCATAAGGGGATCGACTTACGAGCGCACGCACGTATTCTGCATTTAAACGGATCTCAAATGTATAGCAGATGTAGATCGTAATACCTGGATCGACGTATGTAAATGCGATGTATTGTGATCAAATCGTAGTCCAAATCCGTATTTTATGTGATTTACGTATTCATATTCCAAATCGGGACATACGAACCGTACGTATGTAATCATGTATGCAGTCACAATCATACGCTAGACAGTACATATCGAAATCGATCCCACATACACATGTATCCCGCCTCTTGCGTGGACGCGTACGTAACCCGCCCCTCGTAGTACGATGCGGTATGCATTAATCGCATCAAATGCCATCCTGCCGCCATCCCCATAACATCACATAATCGCATCATAATCATAATCCATCCGAACCGATACGACAGATCCCCGCCCGCACATCCGAGGACGCGGGAACAATGCAACATAAGGCACGAATCACGTAACCTCGGCCCGGACGCGTGGAAGGAAGCATTGAGACATCCACGACCGTATCCATGAGAAACCATATACATACGTACCGACAAAATGTACTTAATGAAACCGAAATAGTTCCGTAAAAATGGATCGAATCGTAGCAACCTGATATACCCGAGCAGAAGGTATTTAAATCGTTCTAGATATCGACTAATATCAAGATTCGATAGATGGTCATAATACTCGTTAGTTAACGGACGAAACATAATCAAGGGTTACTTTTGAAAAACTTACGTAAACAGATCGATTTGACCCATACCGTGAGTATCGTGTTTTGTGGGTCAATTTTCGGACCCGAATTCTAGTACAATACATAAATTATGGATAATAACCCTTAGGGAGTCGTTCATAATCATCTTAAAGTGTTTCGACTCCATTTATGGAAGTTACATACTTATAGGTCAATTTAGAGGAAATTGATTCAATCTTACTGAATGATTTGACGCTATTTTCGGCCTTCGAATTCCGAGAGTGCGTAAGTACAATCAAAGCTCGTTTTCAACCCCGGAAGGCCCCTGTAACATGCCAAAAAAAAGGGGCAAGGCTTAATCCCTCGAACCGCCCCTTACGCC
>NW_026715051.1:0-42833 GCF_029784015.1 Lycium ferocissimum | reverse complement strand
GGGGGTTCCGTGCCTTCCGGAAGGAAGTTGCCAAAAGCCTTTCGCAAAAAATTTGGGAAAAGGGAATTTCAAATGGTTTTTTGAAATTTTTTGGGCACAAAAGGAAGTTGTTCCTCCGGGGGTTTTGTTAGTTTTCCAAAAAAAGGCCCCCGGTGAAACGTATGTGGGGGTTAGGGCCAGGGAACAAATGAAAGGGACTTTGTAGTTTTATTATTTTTATTTGGAAAGGGCAGGGTTAAATAATTTGGAAATATTCCAAAAAATTTTGTTTCAATAATTTAAAGGGTTTTAAGAGGGGGAAAAGAGAGGTTAACAAACGGGGGAATGAAGGGGCTGGTTTTTTTGGTGGGTAGTGGGGGGCCACCCCAATGGGGTTTTGTGAAAATGGCTATCATTCTAGTTTTCCAAATGGCCCCGTTGAAGCTTTAAATCGATGATTGGGTATTCCTAAAAGTGTCGCTGATGAAAGGGGTGATGAGATTTGGTAAGAAAGGAAAGCTAAGTCCTCGATACATTGGACCTTATAAAATCATCCGCAAGGTGGGTCAAGTAGCTTACGAATTAGATTTGCCTTCAGAGCTCGAGCTAGTTCATCCAGTATTCCATGTCTCAATGCTCCGCAAATGTGTTGGAGATCCCACAAAGATTATGCCAATAGATGATGTTCAGATTACAGAAAAGCTAGCCTATGAAGAAGTGCCTATTGCCATATTATACCGGCAAGTACGAAGGCTTCGAAATAAGGAAATAGCTTCAGTTAAAGTCTTGTGGCAAAATAACAATCGGGAAGAGATGACTTGGGAAGCGGAAGAGAAGATGAAATCCACATACCCGCATTTATTTCAGCCCTAGGAAGAGATCTATGACGAGACGTCAAAATGATAAGGTATGTATGCTTTTCTTTTATGCATATGGGTCGTGTGTGGCCAGTTATATTGCTATTGTGTTGTGGCCCTGTGAGGCAATGATATTATGGGTTGTTGTGATAGGATGGTAGTGCCATATTATAGGGAAAACTCTAGGGAAATATTTCTAGAATCCCCGACGACTTAACATTCGAGGACGAATGTTCCAAAAGGGGGGAAGAATGTTATACCTTGGAAAATTTCCCGTTAGCGTACAATGAATAGACGAACGAGGGGCATGACGTATAAGAGGTTTGGAAAAGTAAGAAATAGTATTTGATGGTCCTAATTCAGATTTCCAAAGACATTCGAGTTAGTGAAAGAAAGTTGTTAAGGAAAGCGAGTCATATGTTGTGTATCGGATAAGAATTACGGGTATTGAGTTAATGGTGTATTAATGATGCTTCGGGGAAGAGTTATGATGTCCCTTAGATTGGTATTGAGGTGTTAGACAAGTGTTAAGAAGGTTCCATAAGGATCGGAGATCAACGAGTCGACGAGAACAAGTCTCGGAAAACTGGGCAAACCTACGGCCAGACATACTGGCCGTATAAAATGTATGGACCGTATGTCCAACCGTAGATCCAGCCCAGAATGACATGTTCCACTGGACCAAATATACGGTCCAAACATACGGTCAGTGGAAATTATACGGACTGTATGTTGGTTCGTATATTCCAGTCGGGCCTCAACTTAATTTTTATAAGGGACCTCTTTCTCATTTCATTTTCATTTCATCTCCACTCCTCCACACTTCAAGGCTCCTCTAGAACATTCCATACACTTCAACCATAATAAAACAATAGAAATCAAAGATCAACAACAAGAATTGAGGAGATTCAAGTGTATGAAACCCCATTAAAGTCATTCAAATCAAGAAATCCCAAGAGAGATGAAATAGGGTTTTGGTGAAAAAGGTGTATCACCATTTAAGGCTTATTCCTCCATCATCTAAGGTGAGTTTCATGACCTTTCCATGTTGTTTGAAGTATTGGTAGGTTGAAACACTCGGATTGTAGAAGAATATAGAAAATGGGTCATAAATGTGTGAATAGTGTTATTGTTGAGTAGTAGTTGGGTTGAATCATGAAAATGGATATGTTGAGATTATAAATACATTATAAATGACATTTAGAACATGGAATGAGTATTGTATGAGAAAGAACGTGATAATGGACTTTGGTCATGATTATGGAGAATTGGAGTGAAATTGTGAAATGCGAATAATGTAAATGAATGACGATTGTTGTTAGCGATATTGTGATTGTTGTTATGAATGTTGGGAGTTGATATGGAGTATGGAGGAAAGTAGTATAAACAAAGGAAATGCTGCCCAATTTTCTCTAGCTTTAGTAAGTACGTTTTCATGATTGTTTAGCTAACGTCGATACGAATTCCCTTGAAGGTATAAACGAGTGCATTAAAAGAGAATGAGCAAGCGATAGGAACGTTAAACGACAAAGGTATGTGAGGCTAGCCCTTTCTTTCTAAGGCATGAGTCCTATGGCATGAATTTCCTCTTTTATTATGAATGTCCATCTTCAAGAAAACTATAAGCCTTTGTTCATGAATAGCCATATGAGATAAGAGATATGCTACGAGTATGATAACGATAATGACAAGCTTAAGACTAGAGATGCTATAGTCTATGATATGATGTTACAATTAAGCTAATGAAGCTATCCATAGCCCATTGATGTTGATCATCATATACACTCACCTTATGCTTGTTCCTTCAAGGTGAGGCAGGATACTTATGAATGTTCCATAATGAAGTCGGGGGGCCACAACCTTATGTCACCCCGTTAGAGTATGATTATCTATGAGTCTCTATGCATGCATTATGGTGAGTTATGATAAGCATATTACTATGAGCATATGATGATGTTACACCGAGCCTATATGGCCGGGCAGTCACCGCCAAGGCGGGTAGCTATACACCATGGCCGGATGGCAGGGCACACCACCACTAGTGGGCGGTACGAGATGGTACCGGACGCGGGAGGCCTGGGACGCAAAGCTAATGTTATTGATTATCACACCGTACCTACATGGTCGGGCAGCTTATACATTTATGCATACATGACATGATGATGATTATGAGAGTAAGGTAGCATGCATTATCTCTTTTATGATCCGATACAGTCAGTTAAAGATTGCTCCTCATTTGATGCTCCCCTACTTCGTTGATGTCTTATTATTGTTTATGCTTCACATACTCAGTACAATATTCGTACTGACGTCCGTTTTCTTTGGACGCTGTGTTCATGCCCACGGGTAGACAGGGAGACGGTGCAGATACATAGGAGCCCCAGCAGATTTACAAGAGCCCTCCTTTATTTCGGAGGTGCCATTGACTATTTTTTTGGTACATATATGTATATACTCATGATTGGGCACGACGGGGTCCCCGTCCCCGTCCATATGTCTAGTCTCCTAGTAGAGGCTCATAGATATGCACGCGCGTGGGTAGTATGGTCCCATAGTCTTCATGTATATGCATGTATATATATTATTTTGATAGCCGAAGGGCTTATGTTTATAAAAGTAAATATGTTTCAAATGATGTTAACAGACTCTTATGATTATGAGCATATGTTATGAGTGAGAGCAGATGAGTAGTAGAATCGGCGGTGTTCAAAGGGTTAGCCCCGGATACCCGTCATGGCCCGTAGCTCGGGTCGTGACACTCAGCCTCGTATTTATGCTTTAGCCGGACGTCAGGATCTTGAGTCCTCCCCAAATATGGTTACGGGTATAGTATCCTGATTCTTCCATGATGTTTATGCATTGATTGATCTGGGCTCTACCTTGTCATATATCACTCCTTATGTTGATGGTCGTAGTGGGACGAAACCCGAACCGATCAAACCTTTCGAAGTATCTACTCCTGTTGGTGATCCAAAAGAATAGCTAGGCAAGTATATAAAAATTGTGAGATTGTGGTGTGTGGTCGGCATAATGTAGATGTCTTAATTGAGCTGGTAATGCTTGATTTTGATGTTATTATGGGCATGGATTGGTTGGCCTCTTGTTATGCTAATGTTGATTGCAGAATGAAAATAGTTCGATTCCTATTCTCGGGAGAACCTGTGCTTGAATGGAAAGGTAATAGAGTGTCTCCAAGAGGTAGGTTTATTTCCTACCTCAAAGCGAGGAAGATGATCGCAAAAGGCTATATTAATCATTTAATCAGGGTTCATGACATCGAAGCAAAGCCACCGGCTCTTCAATCTATTCCAGTAGCAAACGAATTTACGGATGTATTTCCAGATGAACTTCCAGGCCTTCCACCAGAACAGGAAATTGATTTTGCTATTGATGTGTTGCCGGACACCAAACCTATATCTATTCCTCCCTACAGAATGGCTCCTGCAAAATTGAAAGAGCTAAAGTCGCAATTGAAAGACTTGCTCGAGAAGGGATTCATTAGACCCAGTTCATCGCCATGGGGAGCACAATCGTCTTATTCATAAGAAAGAAAGATGGTTCTTTACGAATGTGCATTGACTATAGGCAGCTGAACAAGGTGACGATCAAGAATAAATATCCTCTTTCGAGAATCGATGATTTGTTTGATCAATTACAGGGTGCCAAGTGGTTTTCCAAAATAGACCTGAGGTCAAGTTATCATCAAGTGGGAGTTAGAGAAAAAGATATTCCGAAGACAGCTTTCAGGACCAGATATGGTCATTATGAATTTCGAGTAATGTCATTCGAGTTGACAAATGCCCCAGCAGTGTTCATGAATAACGATGAATTGTTACACCCCGTATCTTCGAAGAGCACTTATCAAAATTGAAACATAAGTACGTTGAGTTAGGGTTAAGTAAAATCATTTTGGAATATAAGGAGCAAGCATTATTAAGTATATTTATTGAGTGAAGGATGTATATAAGGTATATCGAAAGGTTTTATAAGGAAATGAGTGGAAGAAATGAAGCAGTACGACTTTGGAGAAAGGATGGGTAATGTTTTGTGCGAAAATTTTGATCCAACTTGGGGGACGAATATCTCTTAGCATATGAAGTGTTTTAAGGTGAAACAAAAGCCGAAAATGAAGTTCGTTGAGTCTAGTTTTCAATGCAATAAACCGCTCATCGATAGAACATCGGAGTAGAGAATTATGGACGTTACAAGTTCAGATGATAGAGCAGAAATGCGTACTACGCATCGCTACGAACCCACCGGCTACAAGGTCTTTACTTTGCTAGAAATGCTAAGAACCCCGACCCAAATTTGAACCTTATAAAAAGGGTAATAACCCTCTTTTATCACCAGATTTTAGCCTAGAAATTTGCAGAAATTGAAGAGAGAGAGAGAGAGGGAAACAAAAAGTAAGCAATTTTCAAGTGACGGAGTATTAATCGAAGCTCGGATAAATGCATAGATGTGATTCTAGTATGCTTTTGAGGTGGATTCAAGGTGGATATTGAAGATATCGCTGTTTTAACAAAAATAAGGTATGAATCTCTTCTTATTAATATTACTTTTGGTTTATTTACGAAGATAGAGTGATGAAATGGTTGTATAATAAAGTTGTTGGTTGAGAAATTGGACAAAAATCGCGTGGGACGTTTTATGAAATATTTCGGTATTGATGATGATGTTGTTGATGTTGGTGCTGTTGTAGTTTTTGTTTTGTTGGTATTGTGATTTCGGGCTAGGCATATAAAACGGGGGAGGTCTTGCCCCGAATTTGTGCATTATAAATGGATTTATTTGAAGGACTAAGACAAGCGTATAACGATGAGTCTAACGATTGTGCGAATCCCCTTAAATGTAGACTTGCGAGCTCGGACGAATAAGTGTAGATAATTAGAGGCTGAACAGGTATGTTAAGGCTCGTCTCTTTCTTTCAAAGGCATGATTCCTATGTTATAATTCCATACATATTTTTCATAACCTTCTTACTTTCAAAAGTTAGAAGTTCATGATTTTTAAAAGCTTTTTATGATGCTAAGGATGAGATATTTTCTATGATGAACATGATGATGATGATTTTAATTCTAGAACTCCTTACAAGTTGAGGGCATTATGAGATTATCGAGCCATTCCATGAATCCCTAGATCTTACTTATTGTTGATGATCTCACCTCATGTTATTTGTTCCTTCGAGGTGAGATATAGCGAAGATAATGATTCTATTTCCAATGTTATCTAAGTTCATGATTCTCAAGATTCCCGTGACATCGTCGATTTCATCTTACGATGGTTAATCCTTCAGGAATGATATGATGATAATGGTAAAGCCAATGATGATGTTGATTTCATGTATGTATTTTTTTTATGTGTGTATGTATGTATGCATTGCATCCCACTGATCAGCTGGGGATAATATCGAGCCTATATGGCCGAGTAAGATAACATCGAGCCCCGAAAGGGCCGAGTAAGATGACGCCGAGTCCCGAAAGGGCCGGGTAAGATGACACCGAGCCTACATGGCCGTGTAAGATAATACCATGCAAGACGCTGTGTGCATATATATGTATTATATATATGTATTATCGCCTTAACGGCCGGACGAGATATTATATATGGATATGTATGGAAAAGGTTTTCTTTAAAAGCTAAGCGTGCACGACATTCGCCTTAAAAGGGCATTCAGAGGCACAGGTTGATCCCTTTTATATTACTTTATCTTCATACGTTCATTATGTTATTTTCCATGTTCGGTATCTCTTACTATGTTACTATTCATGCCTTACATACTCAGTACATTGTTCGTACTGACGTCCCTTCTTGTGGACGCTGCGTTCATGCCCGCAGGTGTAGATAGACGAGACAAGGATCTTCCATAGTAGGCCTTGTGTACCGCTTCGATTGGTGAGCTCCACTTCTTCCTGAAGCACTGCCGATTCTAGATATATATATATGTATGATTTTTGTTCAGGGTATGTCGGGGGCCCTGTCCCGACTTGTATACTTCAGTCATGTTCATAATGGCTTTGCAGACAATTCCTGTGTACAACTTAGTCATAGTGTGACGATAGTAATGTTGGCATCATGGGTCTAATGTACATATACTTATGCATGATATTATATTCGTATTCAGCCTCTTGATCCTATTGTTTCCATTTGAGACACGAAGGATGTAAGTTATAAGTTGGTTCGCTCAGTTTTCGTAAGGTGCCGGGTGCCAATCACGCCTTACCAAGGGTGGGCTGTGACAAATTGGTATCAGAGCAGTTCTGTCCTAGGATTGTCTACAAGCCGTGTCTAGCAGAGTCCTATTTATGGGCGTGAAGCCGGCCACACTTATAAACAGGAGGCTGCGAGGCATTTAGGAATGATTGACCTTATTTTCTCATCTTAGATCGTGCGTTGAGCGCCAAGTCATAGGAAATGAAATTCCTTATACTAACCTTTGATTCAGCGGAAGAATGGTGTTGATAAAGGAAATGGATGGTGATATTGGGATTACAGAGGTAAGTCACTTTGCTGAAGCTACGTCATCAAAATGTGCATCTTCTATGAGAATGAATTGTTCATAATCAAGATAAGCTTCATTTTATAGTAAAGCAGGGGAATAAGTTACATGTATAATTTAATGATAAGTTCAAATTCGTAAGATTGCATCGTACCTACGAAGTCAAGGAATCGGGGACGAGGTAAGTAATGGTAAAAAGGATTATAAGTCGATATGGTAAGAATCTTGCATGTATTATTGAAATGTATAGCCAATGAATGCAAGAGGAAGTGACCAGGGAAATATAAAAGGACAATTGATAAAAGTTCAAGTATATTCCGAGTTACGATGCATGAGGTAAGTTTCATCATTTTTGCATTTATGTTCGATATTGAGGGGCCTGTGAGGCATTGCATGTATTTTCTGGGCTGCAGGTTTGGATAGTAAGAAATATAGGGGAAACTTCCAAACGTTTCCTAAAATTTAAGGACGAGGACCAAAGATTTAAGAGATAACAAAGGTTACACGTTCTGGTGTATGACCGGCTACAAATTGATGAAAGGGAGAGTATAGGATAAGTTGATATGAGATGATGAAGGCCAGACGAGCGGATGGTGGGTAGACGATGACGAGGAGTACACTTCACCTTATAGTCCACCAGATCAGACTAAAGACCGATCGGCTACAGGTATATGAGTCCTTATTGGAATTTTCTATGAATGCACATTTGTTGTAGATTATTATTTAATAGTGGCAAGCGGCAACCCAAGGAGGCCGATAACCGAGTATTTATAAGTAACGGCGACCAAGGTGTGGTCGCTACCATTGAGAATCTAGAAATCTAGGACGGAAAGTAGTCATATATACAGATGAAAGGTGAATATTGAGAATTAAAAAGGCCAAAATAGTAATTGTGTAGTCGGAAGAGTGAGAGACCCTTTCCAATTCATAGGGAGATGTGTTACGAGAACGTTTTGGAATCTGTCAAGACTTCAACTTACTTTAGATTATGTGGTGAAGGTCATGCGGTGAGGTGGATACGATTATACCAGCATTAACGTACCGAATTTCATCAGAATTTCGAGGTTAAGCGTGCTGGGGTGAGAGAAATACTAGGATGGGTGACCCCCTGGGAAGTATACAAAAAGTCCTATAAATTTAGATATAAGAGGCAAATGAGAAGCTAGAGTAGCCTAAGGGAGATTGGAGTATGCGGAGTGGTTGGACACCTTAAGAGGTCGCGTAGGATGAGGCGAACTAGACCGGTGAAGAGAAAGAAGATGCATAACAGCTCTAGAATTAGGGTGAGTTTGAATAGCGTTTGGAAATATTTTATAAGCGAGATGGTAGTAATTATATATATACATATGCATATGATATCCTATACGTAGCTATATCAGCGGGTATATGTATTTCGGCAACCAACGTTGCGGTATATGGAAGGCATAAATCGAACAGGGTAACGAAGTTCAAGTGACAAAAAAATAAATGGTACAAATGTTACAAGGTAAGCTGATGTTATTTTCACTACAGGTTAGGCTTGAAGAGTTTTAATGTAATGACATCTGGAAAGGAAAGAAAGTGAGTAGATGGAAGGTAAGGAGATCAAAATGTCGAAAAAAGTGAAAAGTAAGCAACATGAGTGAGTGAAGCCTCCAAGAGGGACGACGGGCAAGCACGGGACTATTTGGGTAAAAATTTGAAGGTAGGCATGCAAATTGGATAAAGTGTGGCAGTATGGAACAAACGAGAAATGTGTGGGGTCAGAGAATAGGCTTCGATAAGTAGGGCTAAAAGGATAGTGACCACGACAAGGAATGGGAAGTAAGAGAAAGAATGGTTACGCTTGGCGACGATGTTAAGAGATTTCTAGCCCTTGAAAGGTATATAAAGGGATAAGTGTGTGGCCAAATTAACACGGTTGCCTCGGACGTGGAGAAGCTTTCCAAAAAGATGACTTAAGAATAGAATGGATTTACGCGTTTAAAGGAATATTTCACGAACTTCAGAGCCGATACTACAAATAACAAGAGAAGAAAGGTGCTCGAGGAGGAAGAAACCCAAGGAAGGTTAATGATGAAAGTAGGAAAGGTATACTAATGGGTTGGTCGAAGGAAGAGGAGAGCATTTAGGAGTAAAGTAATTGGAAATCTTTAACCATTAGAGTAAGAAGGATAATTTAACGAGTTGGCGGTAGGAAACCGATTACTCATCGAGGAAAGAACAAGGATGATGAGTCGATACAATTGATTAGCAAATTAATGACGTGGAATAAGAATTCATGTGAGGACCGAGAAATTCGATCACAGAGGAAATGGAATGAAATGTAAGGAACGTGCATGGAAGACCACCCGGCCGTAGCATTAGAAAGATAGATAAAGGTTCAATGAATGAGGATAGAGAGAGTGTAAATCAGAAGAATTACTATGCTAAGAGCAAAAGTAGCGGACACTCGAAAAACTTAGACGCACAGCTGCAACACAAACGCGTAGTTAAGACGGAATATGAGTAAGTGAGCTAAGCCGGCGAAAGGACTAGTAGTGGATGGAAGGGTATGGAAATGTTGAAAAAAATGATGATATAGACATAAATGGAAGAAGAACTCAGGGAAAGAAGTTTTAGATATGTTATAAGCAAAGTCGGGAAGAAAAACGAGGAGTAAGGTATAATCGAAGACTTCATAAAGGATGTGGTGAATCTCGATGTCCCCATTAACTTGCGGGTCCGGAAAACCGTTAGTCATAAAAGACAGAGGTGTGAAAAGACGGAAAAGAAGGCATTGGAATTGGATTTAATCCTAATAAGTATTCCGATTGGATAAAAGACTGTAACTAGCAAGAAGATAGACAAGTCAGACCGTACGATGATCGAACCCCGGCCCTAAGAAGATCGCAAAGGGCGGCAGATAATTATCAAAGACGACGGTTACTTGAAGGCTATGGGCGTATGAGGACCTCCTTAATAAGGGGGGAAAAACATACTAGACTTGAAAGGAACTATGACGTTTCAAGCTCCAGAAAAGGAGATTTATTAGCTCAGGGCCAGAGTTCGAGGCGTATTGGCATATCGGGAAGGAAACGGAAAGAAGTATAAACGAATTGACAATAAGTGTACCGTGAGGCAGACATAGGGAGAAAGTATGGAAGATAACTCAAGAGAGCACTTTATGCCAAGATGAACTACGAAATTTTTAGACCATGATTTGAATCCCTCGTATCGGGCAAAAAGTGCCCGTACTTAAGTATGCAGTGACATGCCCTAAAGGGTAATGAAAAGAGCAAGAAAGGTCTCGAAGATAAATTTACAAAGGCAGTTAGAGAGGATGACGAACCCAAAGGACACTTGGGATGACAATGACAATTGTAATAAAAGGAACAACGATTGGTAGTTTGGAAATTTTTTAAGGAAAGAAAGAACGCTGCTCCTATGAATGGATATAAAAGAGTTCACCGGATATTAGAAAATAGTTCATGGACCACTAATTACACTGAACATAAGATCATATGCTATGGAATTATATGAATCGCCAACGTGAAGCTGTGCCCAACTATAATAGTAAGAAGGCCACACCGGAAAGCCAACAAGGAATAACGACTGACGAGACGATCGCCGATACAGGGAAATCGAAGAGAAGTATACTTGCGTTGCAAGAGAGTCATAATAGAAGAATTGCCGTAGTCCTTTGCTTCTGGGATTGTATTGATAGATGTGAGGGAAGAAGTGAAAGAAGATGACTGAAGGCAATAAAAGAGTTAAGAAAGAATGAAAAGAGACTGACCCAAGTTATAGTTTAAGCAAATGGTAATCGGACCCTAAAGGAAAAATAATTGTTCTAACAAATAAAAGATGGTGTTGTGGGTTGTAAACTACAACATTCGAGGACAAATGTTTTTAAGGGGGGAAGGATGTTACACCCCGTATCTTCGAAGAGTACTTATCAAATTTGAAACATAAGTACGTTGAGTTAGGGTTAAGTAAAACCACTTTGGAATATAAGGAGCAAGCATTATTAAGTATATTTATTGAGTGAAGGATGTATATAAGGTATACCGGAAGGTTTTATAAGAAAATGAGTGGAAGAAATGAAGTAGTATGACTTTGGAGAAAGGATGGGTAATGTTTTGTGTGAAAATTTTGGTCCAACTTTGGAGACAAATATCTCTTAGCATATGAAGTGTTTTAAGGTGAAACAAAATCCTAAAATGAATTTCGTCGAGTCTAGTTTCCAACGCAAAAAACCGCTCATCGATAGGACATCGGTGTCACGACCCAACCCCGTGGGCCGCGACTAGCGCCCGAACTGGGCACCCGTACGTGCTAACACACAGAATCGCATATGTTAACAAAAAAAAATCAATAAGGTAATAACTCAAATATTTTAGAAAAATCCGGGCAGAGTTTCCCCTGTTTTTCCTACTAACCAAAATTTACCTGCACTCAGAAAATACCAGCAAAGGCCACACACGGCCATCATATCATATAAACACATACATAGGCGAGCGACGCAAGGTCGCGGTAGATAACCGCCCGTACATATATCACATACACATACGTACGTACGGAACCATAACCCACACTTTATGTCTACGGGCCTCTATACACGAACGAACATACAAACATATGACGGGACAGGGCCCCGCCGTACCCTGATCAAATATACATGAACGTGACAAAAGACTGTACCAAAATCTGGGCTCCGGACAAGGGAGCTCTTCAAAATAGCTGAACAGGGACCCTAAGCTGGCGGCTCACCCGAACGTATATCTGCACCTGCGCGGCATGAACGCAGCCCCCGAAGAAAGGGGGTCAGTACGAAATATGTACTGAGTATGTAAAGCGAACACAATAACCGAATTATACAGAAATAAAGAGGACGGAAAATTAGTACAATAATCGGATCTCATAAAACTTACCTTGAACATAAAACGTGTTTTCCCAAATCATAATAGACTGAGTATCATAATTAAAGAAATCATCGTGAACAAATGCAAACATATCATGCCCCGGCCCTATAATGAGGGACGCGGTAAGTAAAATCATCATGTACATGCATGTAACGTGCCCCGGCCCTCTAGGGAGGGACGCGGTGAAAGGAATCATCATATGCCGTCCTGGCCGCCTCCCCGTCATCACATCATCATCATACATAAGTACATACACATATATAACATGCCCCGGCCCTCTAGTGAGGAGCGCGGTGAATAATGCAGAGGAACTGCACGAATACATGCCCTGGCCCGGGACGCAGTGAAAGATGTCATAATAGTCCGCACGAGCAGAGTAGTGAGATAACCATATGCATGTAACAAATAAGTAAACAAATTATTATTTTTAAAACTCGACGGACAATTATATTTGCCGCCCTTCGAAAGTGTAGAACCAAATTCCGAGTTAATCAAAATTGTATACAAAGTTACGAACCTCGGAAGTCATGCTTACAAGTCAACTATATCAAAATACGTTGTAATATTCAATGAGACAATCAAAATATTATCGTACTTGCATATTACTTAAAATAGTTCAATTAGGTCAACATAACAAAAATCTCGGGACTGGGGCCCACCTCAGGTCAAACGAGGCGGCGTACTCGACTTACGTATAATACGTCTCACGACATTACTTCTGAGGGTCTTTAGAGTAATCGGATCCTATTCAAGCAATTTCTAGGCACTGGAACAATTCTTGCAACTATTCATAAGCATTTAACTCAATTCTACTGAATGAATAGTAATCATTTTCAATCTCGGATTTCTAGAGTTAGAGTGATCCCCGAGACACGTATTCAAGCCTATTACATCTAAGACATGCCAAAGAAAGAAGGGGTAAGCCTTACATACCTTATTCGCTCCTTACGCTTCTCCAAATTCAAATCCCGTTTCGTCCAAAATCTACAATTGGTCACATTTACCAAATATCAATCATAAAGCTTCAAGAATTCAATCTTAGTCAATACTTGTCTACGTAAATTTGGGCAAAGATCTCCCCTATACATACAACATCCCCGAGATTCAATTCAGCCCAAATATCAACAACCAAACCATCAACAATTCCAACAACATCAACAATTGAATTGAAACATATTCTAACATATATTGTCTTCTTTTTCACATAACGCAACATCTCCCAATCTAACTTTGCATTTTCAAGTCAAGGTCAATATTTTCATGGTTCTATATTAGCCAAGATCACTCCAACATAATTAGGAAGCGTTTTCACATCATTTTACAAGATATTCACAAAATATACAAAATATACAAATTTTCCACCGAAACCATAATTCATCCGAAACTTCTAATTCTCAACATACGTATTCATAATACATTTCCATCTTCCAATTTCATCAACATTAATCATTATTTGCACATTAACAACTTCATTTCCATAATTGCATAAATTCACAATAAAATCACAAAATTCCCTACAACAACTTAACAACTATTTTTTTCATGCCAACTCGAATTAGAATTCTTCCACTTGCATCACAAGACTACAACAACACCATTAACATGCTAAATAATTTAATTCTTGTTCCCCCACTATGTGAGACCACACGGCCACCATTCCCCCAACACCCACAACACACAAATTTTCATACTTTTCATTCATTTACACATGCTACAACTTATATATATTTTTCCCAAGATAAAAGGAGTAAAATTCTTACCCTTTTCCAAATTCTCTACTTTGCACCAAAGTGTCTCTCTTGCCAAAGTAATTATTCCACGTTGTAGAGCGCCCTGAGCTTAGTAGAAATTCAAGAAAATTACAAATTTTGGACCCAAGATTGATGGCACAATTTTTTTTTTCCTTTTCTTTCTTTCTTTCTCTTATGGCCGTCCCTCTCTTTTTTTTTTTCTCAACTTTTGCTCTCTTGAAGCTTCTTGAATAATGAATGATTTATGGCCCCTTATTATTATTTATCACATGAGCTAATTAACCATGGATTTGGGCCATTTTTTTTTTTGGCTATGGCCGGCCACCCCCACATTGGGCCTCTTTATTTTCTCTTTTTTTTTTCCAAGCCCAATTAATTGTGGCTCATTTTGTGTTTCCCGAAATTAATTTCCAACTTCCCAATTTTGCCCTTGGCCTTCCTCAATATTTCACATTCATATTTTTCAAGAACAACAACATACCTATTGACCAAAATCAAAATATTGCCTTATTCTTACAAGTCACAATTATTTTCGAATTTCCCGTATATGCAAAAGTACGGGATATAACATCCTTCCCCCCTTTAGAACATTCGTCCTCGAATGTTCAACTAGCCCCGTAGAGTCTTGTAAGGGTCTCGGGGTTTTCCCTCATCTCGATAGGGAACCTTACCAATAGACTGAGCATCTGCGTTAACTACACTGTGGTATTAATTGTCTCCATCCGGCACTTACATTTCTCGCATCCACTCTTTCGGGGTGTACTTATATTGCTATCTTATCATATTCACCTTACGCCTGTATTTTCTCTTGGTCAAACCGCACTTCCGTTTCGATGTTCCGATCCCTCCTACTATTTATCCGTTCCCTTCCTTCCTCCTTCCGATATTACCATTTTTCATCCTGAACTCCCGGGTCCGTAATAACAATAAACACACCTTAATTACCGTTGTTTATAAATACTAGGTTACTAACCCTCGAGTTTCCCATTCACCACCATTACGCACAATTATATCACAAACACACATATATAAGAAAATAAATTCTAGTGAGGATTTATGTACCTGTAGCCGCATCTGGTAATGCCTCCTGATCATGTCTACCGGCTAATGCATACAAGCGGTTCGATGGACCGCTGGAACTGGGGGCTCCGCCGCGACCTCTACCACGGCCCGCTGGTGCCGGTGTACCCTGCCCCGTAGGGCGCATAGCTGCTGAGGAGGACGAACCAGCGACCGACCCAGTAGGCTGGGCCATACCACCTGAACCATCCCGATGCGGGCAATCCCTCATAACATGGCCGTAACGGCCGCAAGAAAAACAGCACCGGTCTGCCGCGACGGCACTCTCCCAGATGGCGCCGGCCGCACTGAGGGCACTGAGGCATAGATGGCCTCGTCTGACTCGGACCCCTATCCATCTGTGGCCCTGAAGCTCTGGAGCTCTGACCGGCTCCCGAATACCCTGCACCGTCAAACCTCCTGCCCGGAAATCGTGGGGGTGCACTCTGTGCTGGCTGGGTCGAATATCCCGTACTCTGCTGAGGCTGTCCGCCTCGAGAATCCCCCGAATACCCGGCTGACCTAGCCCTCTTGGGCTGGCGCCTGTCATCAGTCCCCGTCGGCCGGCGCCCTCTCGTGCCGCTCCTCCATGCCCCGGGCGTACGCTCGTACGGCGATATCCATGCCGCATCGAGCGACCATCGACATACAACTATCGATCAAATAATCATCCAGCCCCCATAACAAACCGGTGTACCCCGTCGGCCATGTCCGCACAATATGAGGAGCGTATCTCCGGCTAAAGAATCAAACTCCGTGTCGTACTCCCGGACGCTCCTACCATTCTGTCGCAAATGTATGAACCTGTGAACCCTGGCGCGTCTGGCCTCTGGGGGTAAAAAGTGGGCAAGAAAAGCCTCTGTGAACTCATCCCATACGGCTGGTGGCGCGCCCTCACCCCGAGACAACTCCCACGACTCAAACCAATTGGCTGCGATATCGTGCAGCCGATACGACGCCAGCTCCACTGACTCAGTCTCGGAGGCCCTAATAAGTCGCAGCGTACGCCGCATCTCTCTGATGAACTCCTGAGGGTCCTCCTCGGGCTTTGACCCGAAGAACTCTGGCGGATTACGGTGTCGAAAATATCGAGCCCTCTGGCTGTCATGGCCACTAGCATAATCATCTCCCGCCTCCTCGCCTCGGACCTCCGTCCCGTCGCTAGTCCGGTCAACACCGACCGTCCCTCATGGCTCCGTACTCCGCCCCAGTGGCTGAGGAGCTGGAGGCTCGGGCACTCGAATCTCAGGGGCGGGCGGTGGGGCCGCCTCCTGTGCCGCAGCTGCTGCTGCTCTGTGCTCCTCGGACGGTGATGGGGTGGCGGAACTAGCCGACCGGGGCGCAATCTCCGGCTCGGGCTGGGCATGGGCCCTAGTAACTCTCTGGGCCCTACTGGTCTCTCCCACTGCAGTGGACTTGCCCTTCTGGGCAACCGTCGCCTTTCTCGGAGGCATGGCTGAAAACATAACAATGTCGTCAGAAAGAAATCATCCTAATGACACGGCTTTATCGCACGATCTAAGATCAGAAGGAAAGACAGTATCCTAAATGTCCTGTAGCCTCCTCGTTTATAGATGTGGTGCACAACACACCGATAAACAAGACTCTACTAGACACGGCTGCGCGACATTCCGAGGACCGACCGCTCGATACCACTTTTGTCACGACCCAACCCCGTGGGCCGCGACTAGCTCCCGAACCGGCACCCGTACGTGCTAACACACGAGAATCGCATATGTTAACAAAAAAAAAAAAAAATCAATAAGGTAATAACTCAAATATTTTAGAAAAATCCGGCGCAGTTTCCCCCCGTTTTCCTACTAACCAAAATTTACCTCGCACTCGTAAAATACTGACGAAAGGCCACACACGGCCATCATATCATATAAACACATACATAGGCGAGCGGCAAGGCCGCCGCGGTAGATAACCGCCCGTACATATATCACATACACATACGTACAGACGGAACCATAACCCACACTTTATGTCTACAGGCCTCTATACACAGAACAGAACATACAAACATATGACGGGACAGGGCCCCGCCGTACCCTGATCAAATATACATGGACGTGACAAAAGACTGTACCAAAATCTGGGCTCCGGACAAGGGAGCTCTTCGAAATAGCCGAACGGGACCCTAAGTCAAGCGCTCACCCGAACGTATATATCCGCACTGCGCGCGCATGAACGCAGCCCCCGAAGAAAGGGGTCGGTACGAAATATGTACCGAGTATGTAAAGCAAAACACAATAACTGAATTATACAGAAATAAAGAGGACGGAAAATTAGTACAATAATCGGATCTCATAAAACTTACCTTGAACATAAAACGTGTTTTCCCAAATCATAATAGACTGAGTATCATAATTAAAGAAATCATCGTGAACAAATGCAAACATATCATGCCCCGGCCATATAATGAGGGACGCGGTAAGTAAAATCATCATGTACATGCATGTAACGTGCCCGGCCCTCTAGGGAGGGACGCGGTGAAAGGAATCATCATATGCCGTCCCGGCCGCCTCCCCGTCATCACATCATCATCATACATAAGTACATACACATATATAACATGCCCCGGCCCTAGTGAGGAGCGCGGTGAATAATGCGAGAGAACCGCACGAATACATGCCCCGGCCCGGACGCAGTGAAAGATGTCATAATAGTCCGCACGAGCAGAGTAGTGAGATAACCATATGCATGTAACAAATAAGTAAACAAATTATTATTTTTAAAACTCGACGGACAATTATATTTGCCGCCCTTCGAAAGTGTAGAACCAAATTCCGAGTTAATCAAAATTGTATACAAGTTACGAACCTCGGAAGTCATGCTTACAAGTCAACTATGGAAAAATACGTTGTAATATTCAATGGGACAATCAAAATATTATCGTACTTGCATATTACTTAAAATAGTTCAATTAGGTCAACATAACAAAAATTCTCGGGAACTGGGGCCCACCTCAGGTCAAACGAGGCGGCGTACTCGACTTACGTATAATACGTCTCACGACATTACTTCTGAGGGTCTTTAGAGTAATCGGATCCTATTCAAGCAATTTCTAGGCACTGGAACAATTCTTGCAACTATTCATAAGCATTTAACTCAATTCTCTACCGAATGAATAGTAATCATTTTCAATCTCGGATTTCTAGAGTTAGAGTGATCCCGAGACACGTATTCAAGCCTATTACATCTAAGACATGCCAAAGAAAGAAGGGGTAAGCCTTACATACCTTATTCGCTCCTTACGCTTCTCCAAATTCAAATCCCGTTTCGTCCAAAATCTACAATTGGTCACATTTACCAAATATCAATCATAAAGCTTCAAGAATTCAATCTTAGTCAATACTTGTCTACGAAATTTGGGCGCATCTCCCCTATACATACAACATCCCCGAGATTCAATTCAGCCCAAATATCAACAACCAAACCATCAACAATTCCAACAACATCAACAATTGAATTGAAACATATTCTAACATATATTGTCTTCTTTTTCACATAACGCAACATCTCCCAATCTAACTTTGCATTTTCAAGTCAAGGTCAATATTTTCATGGTTCTATATTAGCCAAGATCACTCCAACATAATTAGGAAGCGTTTTCACATCATTTTACAAGATATTCACAAAATATACAAAATATACAAATTTTCCACCGAAACCATAATTCATCCGAAACTTCTAATTCTCAACATACGTATTCATAATACATTTCCATCTTCCAATTTCATCAACATTAATCATTATTTGCACATTAACAACTTCATTTCCATAATTGCATAAATTCACAATAAAATCACAAAATTCCCTACAACAACTTAACAACTATTTTTTTCATGCCAACTCGAATTAGAATTCTTCCACTTGCATCACAAGACTACAACAACACCATTAACATGCTAAATAATTTAATTCTTGTTCCCCCACTATGTGAGACCACACGGCCACCATTCCCCCAACACCCACAACACACAAATTTTCATACTTTTCATTCATTTACACATGCTACAACTTATATATATTTTTCCCAAGATAAAAGGAGTAAAATTCTTACCCTTTTCCAAATTCTCTACTTTGAACCAAAGTGTCTCTCTTGCCAAAGTAATTATTCCACGTTGTAGAGCGCCACGAGCTTAGTAGAAATTCAAGAAAATTACAAATTTTGGACCCAAGATTGATGGCACAAATTTTTTTTTCCTTTTCTTTCTTTCTTTCTCTTATGGCCGTCCCTCTCTTTTTCTTTTCTCTCAACTTTTGCTCTCTTGAAGCTTCTTGAATAATGAATGATTTATGGCCCCTTATTATTATTTATCACATGAGCTAATTAACCATGGATTTGGGCCATTTTTTTTTTTTTTATGGCCGGCCACCCCCACATTGGGCCTCTTTATTTTCTCTTTTTTTTTTTTCCAAGCCCAATTAATTGTGGCTCATTTTGTGTTTCCCGAAATTAATTTCCAACTTCCCAATTTTGCCCTTGGCCTTCCTCAATATTTCACATTCATATTTTTCAAGAACAACAACATACCTATTGACCAAAATCAAAATATTGCCTTATTCTTACAAGTCACAATTATTTTCGAATTTCCCGTATATGCAAAAGTACGGGATATAACAATCGGAGTAGAGAATTATGGATGTTACAGGTTCAGCTAACAGAGCAGAAACGCGTGCTACAGTACTGCTACAGGTGGACGTTGTGTCATGCCCGCAGGTGGACAGGGATACAGGCTTTATTCGTAGACTTCTTATTCAGGGACTATATAGAGGAGCTCCATTTCTTCCAGAGCTACAGCTTTTGGTATTATTCTTTTGTGTACATACCTATGGGCATGGCGGGGTCCTGTCCCGCCTATATGATGTGACATACTCTACTCTTCTTAAAGGCTCGTAGACAGTTGTGTATGGTTAGATTTCTTGTAGCCTTGTCGGCTTATATTTTGTGTATCATTTTGATAGCCTCGTCGGCTTGTATATACGGATATGGGCATTGTTATTGATGATGATATAAATGTGTTGTTGCCCAACGAGATTAGCACTATTGATGTATATAAATTATGAGTAAGCCATGAGGCTCAGCTATATGTGAATATGAGAGTACGATAAGAGGTACCCGGGTGGGTTAGCACTGGGTGGCCGTCATGGCCCTCTGGTTGGGTCGTGATACTTCATGATAAATATATAATGATGATTACACCGGGCCTATATGGCACGGGCAGCACCGCTAAGGCGGGTGGCTTATTACACCGTATCTATATGGCACAGGCAGCACTGCTAAGGCGGGCGGCTTATGGATGATGACAGTACCACTAGTGGGTGGCGTGATATGATTACCCCGGAGGTGGGCTAATGATGTTGTTGGTTCAGACAGTGTATGTATATATGTGTGATCTGTTCTAAAAGGTAAAAAGCGAGCATGCATCATTTAGCCTCAAGAGGCAAGCATTTGTATTGGTACTTTCTTCTTATGTTTTCTATATTTCCGTACCGTGTTATCGCATATGCCTTACATACTCAGTACATTGTTCGTACTGACGTCTTTTCTTTTATGGACGCTGTATTCATGCCGACAGGTAGACAGGGAGATAGTGCAGATTCATAGGAGGCTATCAGCAGCTATACAGGAGCACTCCATTACTCCGGAGGTTCCATTTATTGATACATTCTTTTGTGTACATATTTGGGTATGACGGGGTCCCTTCCCGTCTATACGTCTCAGTACTCCAGTATATATATATATATATATATATATATATATATATATATATATATATGTTTTGTGAATGTTGATGACCACCTCATGATAAGTTTCGTGTTGGTAATAATGTATATTCAGGTTGAGTTTGATAGCAAGTATGATAGGCGGTGCTCGGTAGGGTAGCTCCGGGTACCCGTCATGGCCCCTAGTCGGGTCGTGACACCATAAGCACACTACCTCCCTCCTCTTTGGAAAGCACCGCACTGCCTATAATTATCCTTTTTGTTAAGACTCCCACTTATCCTGGTACTAAGGTTCCCAATTGTCCTTTGTATTCATTTCATTCTCTTTTTTTTTGGATGGCTTGCAAACGTTTCATATCCTCTTCATTACCCTTCAGAATATGTCTCTGCGTATTTAGATGCGGCCCAATTTCTCCGGTACGAGCGATTCGAACCACGCTCTAGAAACATCATATCTCACGTCAATGAGAATCATTCTCTTTGTCTCGTTAATCCCCTTACTTTCCTATCATACTTTCTTTGCCATACCTGCCCCATACTATACCCGAACTTTGGCTTCTCCAAGCTAATACATTTCTGTCACACCCTTAATCCGATAGGGTGTGATGGGCACCCGAACCTTACCTAGGGCCGAGCGAACCCGCAGACTTTCGTAATACACATAATCATACAGGGCCCGCAAAACGTGTCATAAGTTCGTAATGAAAATTTTTCAGAAAACGAACATGCCTTTTATCTTTATCAAACAAATAAAATCGTAGTCACAACAAATACGTAACATAATGCATTATAATACACCGCACATAACCGCTCACATACTGACGTCTTATACACACGACACTGTCTGCAAAGTCGCTAACATAATTCCAGACACCACAACAAAAGCACTCTGACTCAGCAACACTCCGGAGGAAATGGACCTCGCCAATCCAGCTGGAACATCTTCTACTAACATCTTCTACTCATCTCGTAGGTACCGCGTGGCATGAAACGCAGACCCCCCAAGAAAGGGGGCGACGACATATGTACCGAGTATGCAAAGCATGAAATACAAGCAACGAAGTCATAACCGAAGTCGGGGGTACGGAAAGTGCATAATAGCCAGAATACCCAAGTGTTTGCTTCTGCCGTACAAATCATACATAAGAGGTACAGAAGACACATACGATAATCAGAATGACAAGAGCTTCGCTTTCTTTGAAAACATTTCGGTCTCATATATATACGAAAGATCAAACACATATACCGCGGCCAAATACCCAGCGGTCAATATCATACACATACCGCGGCCAAATACCCAGCGGTCAATATCATACATATACCGCGGCCAAATACCCAAATGCAGATTATCACACCATATCTGCGTCAAATACCCAGCGGCATTATCACACATATACCGCGGTCAAGAATCCGGTTAATATAACACATACCGCGCCAAGAATCCGACGGTTAATATCACACACATACCGCGGCCAAGAATCCAATGTTAATATCACACAACATACCGCGGCCAAGAATCCACGTGTTTCCGGAATATCGTATACAACACAAACACTTACAAAGACCCAACAAAGATAATCAAAGTGAACTATGTTTATAAGCCAAAACATAGTCAAATCGATTTCCTCCGAATATCACTCGGGAACATATCAAGGCGAACTTCGAGAAACCATAGTTACGTATCAAGATCATGTATATAAAAGTCCTTATTTCAAACCCGACGCTTAAATAAGTAATCTTACTCGGGGGTCGGAAAGATAGTCATATTAAGCTTTTTCAAAAGATAGGTCGTTGGAACCAAACATAGAAAGTCGCGGGGCCCACGGACGAGCGTCAACCCAATCCGGACCTGCCTATGAAAGTCATAGACCTTATACGTTATAGAATCATTTGCTAACATATCAAAGCCATCCGGTTCTGTTTGTGAAAGTTACGGGCGTTCGTAGTTTTCGAAATCGTTTAGGAACAAAATTCTTTTGAAAACAATACCTTTTATGCAACTTTTGAAACCCTAATTCGACTACATTAAGAATACGAATATCAAGAAACAAATAAGAATCGTTTACGAGCTCAAAGCAATCCAATACCGTTCATGAAAGTTACGAACATTTTTAGACATAAGATCCTTTCGGAGTAAAACCGTTTACACAACATTTCAAACTCAATCATATCAAAGACATACGAACCACAACACCATACTAAGAATGCCAACATCAAAAGCAAATCAATCACAAACATACTCGAAACTTAAGAATGGAGTTACCCCGAGGCACAAATCATGTCATACCTTAATCCCGTCTAAGACATGCCAAAAGAAGGAAAGGTAAGCTTTACATACCTCATTTGCTTCCTAAGCTAATTCAAACTTGGGCCTCGAGCTTCAAAATCTACAACAACATCAATAGGCATCGAACATTAGCCATAAGCGTCGAAGAATTCAATTCCAAGCCATTACTTTTTCTACAAAGATTTGGGCAGCATTTCCCCTGTAAATAGGCCAACCCCGAGAATTCAACTCGGCCAATATTATCAACAACAATACCAACAACCATTCTAACAACATCAATCAATAATTCAAAATGCATTCTAACATTAACAACCTTCTTTCACATAATGCGACGACATTCACTTATATTCAATTCAACCGCATATAACCAAACTAACACCAACGCTTACACATTCAATTACTAATCCGAAACCATTCAAACAATATTCAAGAACACTTTAAACAATCCGCAAAATATTCCAAACAACCCAACCACTATACTATTCCACCCGAAACTTCCAAATGCCATAAGAACAACAACAATACATGTTTTTCTTCCAAATTCATAAACTACATCAATAATCCGTATTTTAACAACATCATTCTCATAAATTCCAGAAACCATATTAAAATCACATTATCTTCTCTAACAACTTACAAACGACTCCAACTTCCATTTAAATCATTAAACCATCATTTTCATTATGGAATCCATATCAACAACAACCAAAATATTAAATAAAAATTAGTTCATCACTCCAACATAACCAACACCTACACGGCTTCACTTCAACATACCATATTTCATGAATTTTCCACACACCACAACACATATAAACCATCCATAACATGTGAAAAGAGGATTAAAACTTACCTTCTTCAACATTTTCTTGTTCCCATGCTCCTCTAATTCCAAATGAAATTATATTCGTGACTATGCGCTGCCCGGACTTCGATTGGTACTTCATTACTTGAAATTTCACTCAAAATCCTCATTTTGTGAGGTATATTTGCTCCCTTTTTTGTGCTGAATTTTCCGGGAAATATTGGGACTTTTGTGCTGAAAAAAAAAAATGAGATTTTTGTCCCTTAAAATGAACCGTCAAGTCGGTTTTACTGTAGCTACGATCGTTGCGATGCGCAGCGGTACCGCGGGAATGGTTGTTTCTGCGTCGACAGTTCAGTTTGTAACGTCTATAATTCTCTACTCCGATGTCCTATCAATGAACGGTTTGTTGCATTACAAACTAGACTCGACGAACTTCATTTTAGGATTTTGAAACACCTTAAAACTCCACATATACTATGAGATATGCGCCTCCAAAGTTGACTAATATCCGTCCCGCGTTTCTCAAATTTTCGTCGAATTTATTTTCTTCAATTTTCTCAATCCCGAAATATTCCAAAATTCTCCATACATGATATTTATCACTTATTACACTAATAATGGTCATGTTACCGTGTTTCAAAATATTCTTTCCCGATTACGACTTACGAGATCGTAATTCACCCTTTTTCTTCGTCGTTACGTACTCTCCATGGCTTGTGCCTTTCAAAACATCCCATTACTACGACGAGGTACATGTCAAACTCATGCTCTGAAAACGCGGGGTATAACATCCTTCCCCTTTAGAACATTCGTCCTCGAATGCTCAACTAGTCTCAGGGTCTTATAAAGATCTCGGGGGTTTCCTTTATTACCATGACATACCGTCTCATCTCCCAACCATATTTCTTCTTCATCGTCTTTTCCGCCTTCCCAAGTCATCTTCTCCCCTAGGCTTTTCTTAATTTCATAACAATCTTCATTATATTCACATTGTCCCGTTCGTATTCGATCTCATAGTGTACCACTCCTTAACCTTTTTACCCTTTCGATCAACTTTATCCTTAATAGCTCACAAGCTATCTTATCAATACGTTCATATACATCACAATTCTTTCCTCCGTACTCTTGTCTTAATCTCACTATTACTATCGGCACGACCTTTCAAGTCGTATTACAAACCCATATCTCATTTTCTTTTTTTTTTGTTTCGAAAATAGTAGTTTCTCCGTAATTGTCACTATCTCAAAGCACGTTTTGAAATACCAACAATGCCTCACAGGGCCAACATACATATACACATAGCATATCATATCACAGCCTCACAGGGCTCCCAATATCAATAATCATTCGAAAATGACAAACGTACCTCGTATGCCCAACTCAAACTGTACCTGTTACACTTTCTTATTCACTTTCCTTTTCGAACTTTACATTTCGATCATATTTCAATATCTTACCCGACATATACCGTCATACCTTTGCTTACCCGCGTACTTTGTAACTTCCAATATCGCCGATCACTTCCTTCGTCGATGCCATTCTTCTGGAAACCAAAGGTCGAAGAGAAATCTCATTCCCTATGAATTGGCTCTATGGCACGATCTCAGATACGAAAGAAAAGAATCCATCCTAAATGTCCGGTAGCCTCCTGTTTATAAATGTGGCGCGCAACACACCATAAACAAGACTCTACTTGACACGACTTTGCAGACACCCCTAGGACGAACTGCTCTGATACCAATTTGTCACACCCTTAATCCAATAGGGTGTGATGGGCCCCCGACCCTTACCTAGGGCCGAGCGAACCCGCAGACTTTCGTAATACACATAATCATACAGGGCCCGCAAAACGTGTCATAAGTTCGTAATGAAAATTTTTCGTAAAAACGAACATGCCTTTTATCTTTATCAAACAAATAAAATCTGTAGTCACAACAAATCTGTAACATAATGCATTATAATACACCGGCTTACATAGCCGCTCACATACTGACGTCTTATACACACGACACTGTCTGCAAAGTCTCTAACATAATTCCAGACACCACAACAAAAGCACTCTGACTCAGCAACACTCCGGAGGAAATGGAGCACGCCAATCCAGTTGGAACATCTTCTACTAACATCTTCTACTCATCTGTAGGTACCTCGTGGCATGAAACGCAGCCCCCCGAAGAAAGGGGTCGCACGACATATATACCGAGTATGCAAAGCATGAAATACAAACAACGAAGTCATAACCGAAGTCGGGGGTACGGAAAGTGCATAATAGCCAGAATACCCAAGTGTTTGCTTCTGCCGTACAAATCATACATAAGAGGTACAGAAGACACATACGATAATCAGAATGCCAAGAGCTTCGCTTTCTTTGAAAGTGTTATATCCCGCACTTTTGTACGTCGGGACGTTTCGAGCTAATTATGAAAAGTTAAGGACAAGACTATTCAGAGACGCAAAGTTGAGAATTTTAACCACGATTTTATTTTAAAGCATAAGTTGCTTGTTAATTCGTTGGAATGGGATAGTAAGAAAAACGTGGGGTCGAAAGTGGAATTATGGGAACGAGTGTTTCATGAAATATGGAGCCAAAGTGAAGACTTGGAGAATTTATTTTCATGAAATTAAAAGCCATGTGACTTGCACATGACTTGTGGACCATGACACTTATATTATAAGATGACTTAGTCAACATTTAGTCATCTTCCAAACTCTAGAAAGATGAAGAAATATGGAGAAAAACAAAGAGGAGCTGTGTTCGGTGGCTGGCCGAATTGGCCATGGAGAATTCTTCACAAAAAAATTATTCTCTTCCATGTTTTCTACTCTTTGAAGGTGCTAAACAACATGACATGGTTGTTGAATCAAGCAAAGCTCTTGTTTTGCAAAACTTCATCCTAGCCGAATGAAGGAGGGAGTGAAAGGAGGTGAGTTCTAATCCTATTTTCATGTGTTATAGATGGGTTATGTGTGTTGTAGTATGTGAAATACAATGAAATATATGGGTATGTGGATGTTGGTGTGGCCGTGTATGTTAGGCTATGGCCAAATAGTGGGCTGTTTTTGTAAGACATGATGAATTGATTTCATTTAGTGTTCTTAGTTGTGTTGTAATGTGTTGAAACGAATGAAAATGATGAAAATATGGACATTGAAGTTGAGCCGTGGATAGTGATGTTTGGCCGTGCTTGTGTGATGTATGTTTAAGGGTGATGAATTCATTGAATGTAGCATGTTTGTGTGTTGATATAGTGTGTAGAAAAGGAATGAAACTCATGAAATTGTACATGATGATGTTGGTCGTATAGGCTGGTTTGGGGCAGCCATAGTGAGCTAATGTTATATGATGTTTTGGTTGTTGTCGTCGTGCATTATATGATGTAAAAATGAAGTTTAATGATCCTAAGTTGAAGTAAAATTAGGTGGGCTGATTTAAGGGTTTATGTGGCTTTAATGTAGTTTCTTGAATTTGTAAGAATAATGTTGTTAAAGCATGGTTTGTTGATGTAGTTTGTGAATTTTGAAGGAAGAAAATGTGTTGTGATGTTCCAATGTAGTTGCAAGATTTCGGGTAAGATGGCCTAGTGTTTGAGTTGTCTTGAATATTGTATGAATCACTTGGAACATTCTTAAATCGTATTTGAATGGCCTCGGATTATTATTTGGATATGTAAGCATTGATGTTAGTTTGAATATATGAAGTTGAATTGAATATAGTTGGAATGTTGTTGAAATATTTGGATAAGAGTTATTGGCATTATGATATATTTTGAATTGAATGGTAATGTTGTTAGAATGTTTGGTTGGTATTGTGTTGATGTAATTGGCCGAGTTTAATTCTCGGGGTGGCGTATTTATAGGGGAAGTGCTGCCGAAATTTCGGTAGCCAGATAGAAACCAAAGGTTGAAATGTTAGCTTGCATGAATAGTAACTAGGTAAAGATGACCATTTGCAGATTTCTGACGAAACGGGATTGAAGCTTTGGCAAGTGCAAGGGACAAGAAAGGTATGTAAAGCTACCCCTATTCTTTGTTTGGCACGTCCTAGACCTATTAGGCCGAAAACAGACCTTCGGGGATAATTCTGCTCCTAGGAATTCGAGTTTGATTTTAAATACTATTCATTCAGTATAATTGAATCATGAAGCTTGTTTTTGGATATAAGAACGCTTCAACCTTCGTATTTCTTGCAAATGAACCCGAATCGCTTCGAAACTTTCCTAAATAACTTTATGAAGCCCAATGATTAAAATTTACGTCCGCCACCTCAATTGACCGAGGTGGGCCCCTTATTTCTGATTTTACTCTTTTGTACGTACGATTTGTCTTCGAGCGGCTTTAAGAAATGTTTTAGTTACTAAACAAAAATCATTTTAAATATTCCATTAAGTCCTAGGAAACGTTTTGATATGTACTTCGACTCTGAAAGTTCTCGTTTGACATAATCCGCCGTGATGTCCGAAAGGTACGTACTATGACCCGGGCCGTTTTCATTGACTTGATTCGTTATCCGATATGCCTATCGAGTCTCTGGAAATTTTTATGGTATTTTTATTGCATTAGTTTCTCACTACTCCACTCGTGGATGCCTCAATGTTTCCCACACTGAGCCCGGGCCAGGATATGTTCTCAAGCGTATGTCTCTGCATTGTTCGCCGCGCCCCGTGTGAGGGGGTATATATACGTACATGGGTTGTGGTGTATGATGTGCCATGTACGCTTATGCTGATATCTGTTGATTATGTTCTGTTGTGGCCACTTGGTATGTTCTGATCTGTTTCGGAGATATTCCCCACTCTGAAGTATGATGTGTTTTGGCGCGGGACAGAAGGGAGCGCCTCTGCTCTCGTTCACCGAGTCCCATAGCGGGGCCGCCTTTGCATATGTTTTCTGCATGCATTACTTATGATTTCTGATACGCACTTTTGATTATTTATGCATCTCGTTCGTTTCCGCACATTCTGTTCCGATTATGGTTTTGTTTATTACATTTTCTGCTTTACATATTCAGTACATTTTCCGTACCGACCCCTTTCTTCGGGGCGCGTTTCGTGCCGCGTGTATAGACGACCGATTTGAGGATCCGCCGCTTAGATTATCTCTCACTGCTGAAGTGCTCCTTTGTCCGGAGCCCATATTTGATATGAAATTTTCTGCTACATATGCACGTATTTATTCTGGGTACGGCGGGGCCCTGTCCCGTCATATGATTATGTTTGGTTCTGTAGAGGTCTGTAGACATGTGGTGTGGGTTCTGTATATGTTCGTGAGTTTTACGTACGACTGTGGCGTATCTATGTGTTATAACGGCCTTATCGCCCTCGCGCGTTACATCCGCTGATCCGATTGAATTATTGTTCCCGTTTATTTTTAACATTTTGCTAATTTTTAGCAAGGTACGTACGAGTGCCCAACTAGGGCACGTGTCGCGGCCACGGAGTTGGGTCGTGACAAAAGTGGTATCGAGCGGTTAGGTCCTCGGAATGTTCAGACCGTGTCCGGCAGAGTCCTGTTTATGGTGTGAAGCCGGCCACATTTATAAACAGGAGGCTGCGGGGCATTTAGGAATCAGCGACCTTGTTTCTGTCTTAGATCGTGCGATAGAGCCAAGTCATAGGAAATGAGATTCCTCGTACTAACATTTGATTTCAGCAGAAGGCGACGCCAGCAGAAGGAAACGATTGACCATACTGGAGGTTATAAAGCACGCAGGTAAGCAACGGCACGAGAGGTATATGCCGAATACAAAGATCGAAAATGTAAAGTCAAAAAAAAAAAAAATTTGGAAAGGAAAAGAAGTAAAGCAAGATTGTGTTCAGTCCAAGATGGACATACGAGGTAAAATTCCCTATTTTCATGTTATTGTCACGCCGGGAGCCCCGTGTGGCCGTGATTTGGTGTGATATGTATATATATGTTGTTGGCCCCGTGAGGTTGGTATTTCCCGTGTACGTGTTTTGCGATAGTCGAGATATAGGAAACTCTCGCCGAAATTTTCCCAGAAATAAAACAAGAATAAGGTAGGGATTTGTAATATGTCGTGAAAGGTCGTGTTAATGGTAAAAAGACGTAATACGCCTAAGTTGCAAGTATGGTGGACCTAGGGAAAAAAATATGATATGGTAAAAAGAATTCGAAAAAGGATCAGACATTGAGAAACGAGTTAAAGGAGGTTGGCAAATCTTGATAGCATATTATATTAAGGTACCGACGGAATTGATAAGCATGAGTAAATTATGACGAGTTGTGGCGAGGAGAAATAATAGCGTGGTTAGGATAAGAGCGCGGGGGCAAAATAGTAATTGAGTTACGAGAGCGCCTGAGAAATCTGATAAGGCTTCAATTTACTCCCGATCATTGTGCACCGAAGGTTATACAAAGTGCGGGGACGCCGTCGCACCGGCGTTAAAGCATTGTATTTCACCGGACCAAGTTAAGCGTGCTAGAGTGAGAACAATTCCATGACGGGTGACCCACAGGGAAGTTTCGAAAATTTTACAATTTCGACGGAGAAGCAAACGGAAGTCGGAGTAGTCTAAAGTGGACTTGGAATATACCGAGTAGACGAACATTTTAAGAGGTCACGTAAAACGAGGCAAATTAGACCGGTAAGAAAGAAGGAGATGTGTCACGATTTTGGGATTGAGGTGAGTTCGAGCAGTGTTTGGAAATATTATGTCGTCGAAACGTAGCGACTACGTGTCCGCCTTGTAGTGTGTCCCAAATATGGTTATATCGGCGATACGCGCATCTCGGCAATTTTCGGGCGGTGTAGAAAGGCCTTAAGTCGACAGTAGCAAAGCTTAAGCCGGGAAAAGTGTAATCGGGAATTATACTGTACGCCCCTAAAGGGGGAAGCGAGTGTGGAGGAAGCCAATGAAAAAAATAGAGATAATCGACCCTACGACATCCTCGGATAGGTGCCGAGGCCACGTTGTATCCAGCCAAGGCGAGTCAATAAGATCCGAGAGCTGGCAAAGGAGGTTGGAGTTAGGAGGGTAATTGAGACAGTACCGGGAATAAATTGTGGAAGGTCTTAAATGATACGACCCTAAAAGGTGAACGCTCACAGAAAAGAATGAATACGACTAAGTGAAGTGACAAGCAAATTCCGAGCTACGTGAAAGATAACACTACTGTGCGGGATTAAAAGTAAGATGTAGGTAGCGGAATTATTTGCCAATGATAGCAAGCCCGGAAATAAAAAGTAAGAAAAGAAAGGAAGAGTTCAACTCGGAATGTATTGGACCTCGTCGCATTACTCGTAGGGTAAAGAAAGGCGTGCCGAAGACGTGACGGGTGTTAAGGTGCTATAGCAGATAATAGCGAAAAGTAAGGACTTGAATAGTGAAGAGAAAGTGGAGAAGGAGGAATAGTAACCCCCCCCCCCGAGATCCTTATAAGACCTTGTAAAGTTGATTGAACATTCGAGGACGAATGTTCTAAAGGGGGGAAGGATGTTATATCCCGCACTTTTGTACGTCGGGACGTTTCGAGCTAATTATGAAAAGTTAAGGACAAGACTATTCAGAGACGCAAAGTTGAGAATTTTAACCACGATTTTATTTTAAAGCATAAGTTGCTTGTTAATTCGTTGGAATAGGATAGTAAGAAAAACGTGGGGTCGAAAGTGGAATTATGGGAACGAGTGTTTCATGAAATATGGAGCCAAAGTGAAGACTTGGAGAATTTATTTTCGTGAAATTAAAAGCCATGTGACTTGCACATGACTTGTGGACCATGACACTTATATTATAAGATGACTTAGTCAACATTTAGTCATCTTCCAAACTCTAGAAAGATGAAGAAATATGGAGAAAAACAAAGAGTGAGTCAAGTTCTGTCGAGGGTCGCCGAATTGGCCATGGAAAATTCTTCACAAAAAAATTATTCTCTTCCATGTTTTCTACTCTTTGAAGGTGCTAAACAACATGACATGGTTGTTGAATCAAGCAAAGCTCTTGTTTTTGCAAAACTTCATCCTAGCCGAACGAAGGAGGGAGTGAAAGGAGGTGAGTTCTAATCCTATTTTCATGTGTTATAGATGGGTTATGTGTGTTGTAGTATGTGAAATACAATGAAATATATGGGTATGTGGATGTTGGTGTGGCCGTGTATGTTAGGCTATGGCCAAATAGTGGGTCGTTTTTGTAAGACACGATGAATTGATTTCATTTAGTGTTCTTAGTCGTGTTGTAACGTGTTGAAACGAATGAAAATGATGAAAATATGGACATTGAAGTTGAGCCGTGGATAGTGATGTTTGGCCGTGCTTGTGTGATGTATGTTTAAGGGTGATGAATTCATTGAATGTAGCATGTTTGTGTGTTGATATAGTGTGTAGAAAAGGAATGAAACTCATGAAATTGTACATGATGATGTTGGTCGTATGGGCTTGGTTTGGGGCAGCCATAGTGAGCTAATGTTATATGATGTTTTGGTTGTTGTCGTCGTGCATTATATGATGTAAAAATGAAGTTTAATGATCCTAAGTTGAAGTAAAATTAGGTGGGCTGATTTAAGGGTTTATGTGGCTTTAATGTAGTTTCTTGAATTTGTAAGAATAATGTTGTTAAAGCATGGTTTGTTGATGTAGTTTGTGAATTTTGAAGGAAGAAAATGTGTTGTGATGTTCCAATGTAGTTGCAAGATTTCGGGTAAGATGGCCTAGTGTTTGAGTTGTCTTGAATATTGTATGAATCACTTGGAACATTCTTAAATCGTATTTGAATGGCCTCGGATTATTATTTGGATATGTAAGCATTGATGTTAGTTTGAATATATGAAGTTGAATTGAATATAGTTGGAATGTTGTTGAAATATTTGGATAAGAGTTATTGGCATTATGATATATTTTGAATTGAATGGTAATGTTGTTAGAATGTTTGGTTGGTATTGTGTTGATGTAATTGGCCGAGTTTAATTCTCGTGGCGATTTATAGGGGAAGTGCTGCCGAAATTTCGGTAGCGATAGAAACCAAAGGTTAAAATGTTAGCTTGCATGAATAGTAACTAGGTAAAGATGACCATTTGCGATTTCTCGACGAAACGGGATTGAAGCTTTGGCAAGTGCAAGGGACAAGAAAGGTATGTAAAGCTACCCCTATTCTTTGTTTGGCACGTCCTAGACCTATTAGGCCGAAAACAACACCTTCGGGGATAATTACTCCTAGGAATTCGAGTTTGATTTTAAATACTATTCATTCAAGATAATTGAATCATGAAGCTTGTTTTTGGATATAAGAACGCTTCAACCTTCGTATTTCTTGCAAATGAACCCGAATCGCTTCAAACTTTCCTAAATAACTTTATGAAGCCCAATGATTAAAATTTACGTCCGCCACCTCAATTGACCGAGGTGGGCCCTTATTTCGATTTTACTCTTTTGTACGTACGATTTGTCTTCGAGCGGCTTTAAGAAATGTTTTAGTTACTAAACAAAAATCATTTTAAATATTCCATTAAGTCCTAGGAAACGTTTTGATATGTACTTCGACTCTGAAAGTTCTGTTTGACATAATCCGCCGTGATGTCCGAAAGGTACGTACTATGACCCAGTTCGTTTTCATTGACTTGATTCGTTATCCGATATGCCTCATTGAGTCTCTGGAAATTTTTATGGTATTTTTATTGCATTAGTTTCTCACTACTCCACTCGTGGATGCCTCAATGTTTCCCACACTGAGCCCGGGCCAGGATATGTTCTCAAGCGTATGTCTCTGCATTGTTCGCCGCGCCCCGGTGTGAGGGGGCAGGTATATACGTACATGGGTTGTGGTGTATGATGTGCCATGTACGCTTATGCTGATATCTGTTGATTATGTTCTGTTGTGGCCACTTGGTATGTTCTGATCTGTTTCGGAGATATTCCCCACTCTGAAGTATGATGTGTTTTGGCGCGGGACAGAAGGGAGCGCCTCTGCTCTGTTCACCGAGTCCCATAGCGGGGCCGGCCTTTGCATATGTTTTCTGCATGCATTACTTATGATTTCTGATACGCACTTTTGATTATTTATGCATCTCGTTCGTTTCCGCACATTCTGTTCCGATTATGGTTTTGTTTATTACATTTTCTGCTTTACATATTCGGACATTTTCCGTACGACCCCCTTTCTTCGGGGGTCGTTTCGTCTGCCGCGCAGTGGCGCACGACCGATTTGAGGATCCGTTTGCTAGATTATCCGTCACTGTTGAAGTGCTCCTTTGTCCGGAGCCCATATTTGATATGAAATTTTCTCGCTACATATGCACGTATTTATTCCGGGGTGCGGCGGGCCCGTCCCGTCATATGATTATGTTTGGTTCGTAGGGTCCGTAGACATGTGGTGTGGGTTACGTATATGTTCGTGAGTTTTACGTACGACCGTGGCGTATCTATGTGTTATAACGGCCTTATCGGCCTTCGCGCGTTACATCTCGCTGATCCGATTGAATTATTGTTCCCGTTTATTTTTAACATTTTGCTAATTTTAGGGTAAGGTACGTACGAGTGCCCAACTAGGGCACGTGTCGTGGCCTACGGAGTTGGGTCGTGACAGAAAGCATTTCTGTCTCATATATATATGAAAGATCAAACACATATACCGCGGCCAAATACCCAGCGGTCAATATCATACACATACCGCGGCCAAATACCCAGCGGTCAATATCATACATATACCGCGGCCAAATACCCAGCGGCATTATCACACATATACCGCGGCCAAATACCCAGCGGCATTATCACACATATACCGCGGTCAAGAATCCAGCGGTTAATATCACACATACCGCGGCCAAGAATCCAAATGTTAATATCACACATACCGCGGCCAAGAATCCAGCGGTTAATATCACACATACCGCGGCCAAGAATCCAGCGGTTAATTTCACACAACATACCGCGACTAAGAATCCAGCGGTTTCCGGAATATCGTATACAACACAAACACTTACAAAGACCCAACAAAGATAATCAAAGTGAACTATCGTTTATAAGCCAAAACGAGTCAAATCGCATTTCCTCCGAATATCACTCGAACATATCAAACCGAACTTCGAAACCATAGTTACGTATCAAGATCATGTATATAAAAGTCCTTATTTCAAACCCGACATTAAATAAGTAATCTTACTCGGGGTCGGAAAAATAGTCATATTACTTTTTCAAAGATAGGTCGTTGGAACCAAACATAGGAGGTCGCCGGGCCCACGGACGAGCGTCAACCCAATCCGGGCCCGCCTATGAAAATCATAGACCTTATACGTTATAGAATCATTTGCTAACATATCAAAGCCATCCGGTTAACATTTGTGAAAGTTACGGCGTTCGTAGTTTTCGAAATCGTTTAGGAACAAAATTCTTTTGAAAACAATACCTTTTATGCAACTTTTGAAACCCTAATTCGACTACATTAAGAATACGAATATCAAGAAACAAATAAGAATCGTTTACGAGCTCAAAGCAATCCAATACCGTTCATGAAAGTTACGAACATTTTTAGACATAAGATCCTTTCGGAGTAAAACCGTTTACACAACATTTCAAACTCAATCATATCAAAGACATACGAACCACAACCGACCATACTAAGAATGCCAACATCAAAAGCAAATCAATCACAAACATACTCGAAACTTAAGAATGGAGTTACCCCGAGGCACAAATCATGTCATACCTTAATCCCGTCTAAGGCATGCCAAAAGAAGGAAAGGTAAGCTTTACATACCTCATTTTCTTCCTAAGCTAATTCAAACTTGGGCCTCGGCTTCTCAAAATCTACAACAACATCAATAGGCATCGAACATTAGCCATAAGCGTCGAAGAATCCAATTCCAAGCCATTACTTTTTTCTACAAAGATTTGGGCAAAGATTTCCCCCAGTAAATAGGCCAACCCCGAGAATTCAACTCGCCAATATTATCAACAACAATACCAACAACCATTCTAACAACATCAATCAATAATTCAAAATGCATTCTAACATTAACAACCTTCTTTCACATAATGCGACGACATTCACTTATATTCAATTCAACCGCATATAACCAAACTAACACCAACGCTTACACATTCAATTACTAATCCGAAACCATTCAAACAATATTCAAGAACACTTTAAACAATCCGCAAAATATTCCAAACAGCCCAACCACTATACTATTCCACCCGAAACTTCCAAATGCCATAAGAACAACAACAATACATGTTTTTCTTCCAAATTCATAAACTACATCAATAATCCGCATTTTAACAACATCATTCTCATAAATTCAAAACCATATTAAAATCACATTATCTTCTCTAACAACTTACAAACGACTCCAACTTCCATTTAAATCATTAAACCATCATTTTCATTATGGAATCCATATCAACAACAACCAAAATATTAAATAAAAATTAGTTCATCACTCCAACATAACCAACACCTACACGGCTTCACTTCAACATACCATATTTCATGAATTTCTACACACCCACAACACATATAAACCATCCATAACATGTGAAAAAGAGATTAAAACTTACCTTCTTCAACATTTTCTTGTTCCCATGCTCCTCTAATTCCAAATGAAATTATATTCGTGACTATGCGCTGCCCGGACTTCGATTGGTACTTCATTACTTGAAATTTCACTCAAAATCCTCATTTTGTGAGGTATATTTGCTCCCTTTTTGTGCTGAAATTTTCTCGGAAATATTGGGACTTTTGTGCTGAAAAAAAAATGAGATTTTTGTCCCTTAAAACGGACTGCTGAAGTCGGTTTTTTATCGTAGCCTTACAAGATCGTTAGAAGAAGATCGTAGCGGTACTGTAGCGGTACCGCGGGAATGCTGTTTCTCAAGGCTTACAGCTCAGTTTGTAACGTCTATAATTCTCTACTCCGATGTCCTATCAATGAACGGTTTGTTGCATTACAAACTAGACTCGACGAACTTCATTTTAGGATTTTGAAACACCTTAAAACTCCACATATACTATGAGATATGCGCCTCCAAAGTTGACTAATATCCGTCCCGCGTTTCTCAAATTTTCGTCGAATTTATTTTCTTCAATTTTCTCAATCCCGAAATATTCCAAAATTCTCCATACATGATATTTATCACTTATTACACTAATAATGGTCATGTTACCGTGTTTCAAAATATTCTTTTCCGATTACGACTTACGAGATCGTAATTCACCCTTTTTCTTCGTCGTTACGTACTCTCCATGGCTTGTGCCTTTCAAAACATCCCATTACTACGATGAGGTACATGTCAAACTCATGCTCTGAAAACGCGGGGTATAACATCCTTCCCCCCTTTAGAACATTCGTCCTCGAATGTTCAACTAGTCGCATAGGGTCTTATAAAGATCTCGGGGGGTTTCCTTTATTACCATGACATACCGTCTCATCTCCCAACCATATTTCTTCTTCATCGTCTTTTCAGCTTCCCAAGTCATCTTCTCCCTAGGCTTTTCTTAATTTCATAACAATCTTCATTATATTCACATTGTCCCGTTCGTATTCGATCTCATAGTGTACCACTCCTTAACCTTTTTACCCTTTCTGATCAACTTTATCCTTAATAGCTCACAAGCTATCTTATCAATACGTTCATATACATCACAATTCTTTCCTCTGTACTCTTGTCTTAATCTCACTATTACTATCGGCACGACCTTTCAAGTCGTATTACAAACCCATATCTCATTTTCTTTTTTTTTTTGTTTCGAAAAAATTTCCATGCGAGTTTCCCTCCGTAATTGTCACTATCTCAAAACCTCGCACGTGTGAAATACCAACAATGCCTCACAAAAATAACATACATATACACATAGCATATCATATCACGGCCTCACAGGGCTCCCAATATCAATAATCATTCGAAAATGACAAACGTACCTCGTATGCCCAACTCAAACTGTACCTGTTACACTTTCTTATTCACTTTCCTTTTCAGTTTTCAACTTTACATTTCGATCATATTTCAATATCTTACCCGACATATACCCGTCATACCTTTGCTTACTGCGTACTTTGTAACTTCCAATATCGTCGATCACTTCCTTCGTCGATGCCATTCTTCCCGCACAAACCAAAGGTCAAGAAGAGAAATCTCATTCTTATGAATTGGCTCTATGGCACGATCTCGTATACGAAAGAAAAGAATCCATCCTAAATGCCCGAGCCTCGTTTATAAATGTGGCGCGCGCAACACACCATAAACAAGACTTACTTGACACGACTTTGCGTACACCCCTAGGACGAACTGCTGCGATACCAATTTGTCACACCCTTAATCCAATAGGGTGTGATGGGCCCCCGACCACTACCTAGGGCCGAGCGAACCCGCAGACTTTCGTAATACACATAATCATACAGGGCCCGCAAAACGTGTCATAAGTTCATAATGAAAATTTTTCAGAAAACGAACATGCCTTTTATCTTTATCAAACAAATAAAATCTGTAGTCACAACAAATCTGTAACATAATGCATTATAATACACCGGCTTACATAGCCGCACACACATATCGACGTCTTATACACACGACATTGTCTGCAAAGTCTCTAACATAATTCCAGACACCACAACAAAAGCACTCTGACTCAGCAACACTCCGGAGGAAATGGAGCACGCCAATCCAGTTGGAACATCTTCTACTAACATCTTCTACTCATCTGTAGGTACCTGCGTGGCATGAAACGCAGCCCCCGAAGAAAGGGGGTCAGTACGACATATGTACTGAGTATGCAAAGCATGAAATACAAACAACGAAGTCATAACCGAAGTCGGGGGTACGGAAAGTGCATAATAGCCAGAATACCCAAGTGTTTGCTTCTGCCGTACAAATCATACATAAGAGGTAAAGAAGACACATACGATAATCAGAATGCCAAGAGCTTCGCTTTCTTTGAAAACATTTCTGTCTCATATATATACGAAAGATCAAACACATATACCGCGGCCAAATACCCAAATGTCAATATCATACACATACCGCGGCCAAATACCCAATGTCAATATCATACATATACCGCGGCCAAATACCCAGCGGCATTATCACACATATACCGCGGCCAAATACCCAGCGGCATTATCACACATATACCGCGGTCAAGAATCCAGCGGTTAATATCACACATACCGCGGCCAAGAATCCAGCGGTTAATATCACACATACCGCGGCCAAGAATCCAGCGGTTAATATCACACATACCGCGGCCAAGAATCCAGCGGTTAATATCACACAACATACCGCGACTAAGAATCCAGCGGTTTCCGGAATATCGTATACAACACAAACACTTACAAAGACCCAACAGCATAATCAAAGTGAACTATCGTTTATAAGCCAAAACAGTAGTCAAATCAGATTTCCTCCGAATATCACTCGGGAACATATCAAACTGAACTTCAGAAACCATAGTTACGTATCAAGATCATGTATATAAAAGTCCTTATTTCAAACCCGACAGTTAAATAAGTAATCTTACTCGGGGGTCGGAAAGATAGTCATATTAAGCTTTTTCAAAAGATAGGTCGTTGGAACCAAACATAGAAAGTCGCGGGGCCCACGGACGAGCGTCAACCCAATCCGGGCCCGCCTATGAAAGTCATAGACCTTATACGTTATAGAATCATTTGCTAACATATCAAAGCCATCCGATTCTGTTTGTGAAAGTTACGGGCGTTCGTAGTTTTCGAAATCGTTTAGGAACAAAATTCTTTTGAAAACAATACCTTTTATGCAACTTTTGAAACCTTGTCATATGAAAGACATAAGGACCCTAATTCGACTACATTAAGAATACGAATATCAAGAAACAAATAAGAATCGTTTACGAGCTCAAAGCAATCCAATACCGTTCATGAAAGTTACGAACATTTTTAGACATAAGATCCTTTCGGAGTAAAACCGTTTACACAACATTTCAAACTCAATCATATCAAAGACATACGAACCACAGCCTGACCATACTAAGAATGCCAACATCAAAAGCAAATCTGAATCACAAACATACTCGAAACTTAAGAATGGAGTTACCCCGAGGCACAAATCATGTCATACCTTAATCCCGTCTAAGACATGCCAAAAGAAGGAAAGGTAAGCTTTACATACCTCATTTTCTTCCTAAGCTAATTCAAACTTGGGCCTCGGATTCTCAAAATCTACAACAACATCAATAGGCATCGAACATTAGCCATAAGCGTCGAAGAATTCAATTCCAAGCCATTACTTTTTCTACAAAGATTTGGGCAGCATTTCCCCTGTAAATAGGCCAACCCCGAGAATTCAACTCGGCCAATATTATCAACAACAATACCAACAACCATTCTAACAACATCAATCATTAATTCAAAATGCATTCTAACATTAACAACCTTCTTTCACATAATGCGACGACATTCACTTATATTCAATTCAACCGCATATAACCAAACTAACACCAACGCTTACACATTCAATTACTAATCCGAAAACCATTCAAACAATATTCAAGAACACTTTAAACAATCCGCAAAATATTCCAAACAACCCAACCACTATACTATTCCACCCGAAACTTCCAAATGCCATAAGAACAACAACAATACATGTTTTTCTTCCAAATTCATAAACTACATCAATAATCCGTATTTTAACAACATCATTCTCATAAATTCCAGAAACCATATTAAAATCACATTATCTTCTCTAACAACTTACAAACGACTCCAACTTCCATTTAAATCATTAAACCATCATTTTCATTATGGAATCCATATCAACAACAACCAAAATATTAAATAAAAATTAGTTCATCACTCCAACATAACCAACACCTACACGGCTTCACTTCAACATACCATATTTCATGAATTTCTACACACCACAACACATATAAACCATCCAAAACATGTGAAAAGAGGATTAAAACTTACCTTCTTCAACATTTTCTTGTTCCCATGCTCCTCTAATTCCAAATGAAATTATATTCGTGACTATGCGCCCCGGACTTCGATTGGTACTTCATTACTTGAAATTTCACTCAAAATCCTCATTTTGTGAGGTATATTTGCTCCCTTTTTGTGCTGAATTTTCCTCGGAAATATTGGGACTTTTGTGCTGAAAAAAAAATGAGATTTTTGTCCCTTAAAACGAATCGCTGAAGTCGGTTTTACTGTAGCTACGATCTGCAAAGCATCATCGGTAGCGGTACTTGTAGCGGTACCGCGGAAAGCTGTTTCTGCGCCGACAGTTCAGTTTGTAACGTCTATAATTCTCTACTCCGATGTCCTATCAATGAACGGTTTGTTGCATTACAAACTAGACTCGACGAACTTCATTTTAGGATTTTGAAACACCTTAAAACTCTACTTATACTATGAGATATGGGCCTCCAAAGTTGACTAATATCCGTCCTGCGTTTCTCAAATTTTCGTCGAATTTATTTTCTTCAATTTTCTCAATCCCGAAATATTCCAAAATTCTCCATACATGATATTTATCACTTATTACACTAATAATGGTCATGTTACCGTGTTTCAAAATATTCTTTCCCGATTACGACTTACGAGATCGTAATTCACCCTTTTCTTCGTCGTTACGTACTCTCCATGGCTTGTGCCTTTCAAAACATCCCATTACTACGATGAGGTACATGTCAAACTCATGCTCTGAAAACGCGGGGTATAACAATTTCTTCCTTTGAAATTTTAGGAATGTCATAATTCACTTCGGGACTAAACCTGCTCTTCCCCCCTTTTTAAGGATGTTCTTATACAGCAGTAACCCTTGAATAGTACTCATCTTTGATAATCACCTGGTCGACCTTAACGATCCTTCTACTTCTCGGTTCTATAAAATTTCGAAATTTCTTTCGTCGCATGGTTTGACTTATTTCCCTTTCTACTGGTTGAAGTCTGATATTAAATCAAATGCTCAAACGTGTCCGATCCAAGGCAGGTGTCTCCTTTATTATCTTTCCACTTCTACCTCTTATGACTGGTAATTCCCTGGGCTAATGGATTAATGGGGACGGCGGAATTCATTAAGCCCCTTTATGGAGTGTCCAATTATACCTCGATCCTTCAACCCCAGTCATTTTCCGCGACCATATTTTTAACACCCTTGAAATTCTTCTTGCTCTGGGTTCCCAATTCCGATTTATGTCTATATTACTATGAAAGGTTAATATTCCACACCGTCCATTCCCACGACTCATCCTTTCATTTTCTTAGATCATTTGTCCTGTAACTCTCCTTAACTACTTGTCTGCATCACAGCTATGCTTCGTAGCTCTTCCCGTGTCCTGCCGCTTCTTGTTCTTATCATGAAATCCTTACAAAGTACACTCTTTCCCATCTTCATTTGGTCAAGCCTTCATCTTTTTTTTTGCCGCTACGGCTAGTTCATGCTTATAAATATTCCCCGTGTATCATTATTTCCCTTATGATCGAATCTCTATACTCTTTACAGCGGTTCTTATCTCATGTTGCTAATATATTGCCTCCTGGTCAGCTTTGTTAACTCACTATCCTCTCTCTTGTCCTTGGTGATTGCTCGACTTTCTTCAACCAACCCATTAGTGTACCCTTCTTACTTTCGTCCTCAGGGTTTTTGTCACGACCCAACCCCGTAAGCCGTGACTAGTGCCCGAACTGGGCACCCAAACATATTCCTTAACCAGAATCGCATACAGATAGCTTATACATATACAAACATCAGACGCTGTCTCAAACTGTCGCAAACACAAACATATATATCACGGAAGCCGGCAAGGCTATCATATGGCGCAACGTCCCAAAATATATATACAAACGCAAGCCGACAAGGCTGCCACGGCGAATGGGACCGCCCACAACATATACCATACGAACACAACCCAAACAGTAAATATTCACAACCCACATACATGTCTACGTACTTAAACGAGTAACAACGAAGTAGTCATATGACGGGACGGGGCCCCGCCGTACCCCGAATAAACAAATACATATGCAACGGAAGAATATATACCAAA
>NW_026715050.1:0-15852 GCF_029784015.1 Lycium ferocissimum | reverse complement strand
CGGGCCCCGGAGCCCGAGTTATTTCTCTTTTCTCCTCGATTGTACACCACACAAAGTCTCCCATAGATCCTCACAAGAGCGTCACCATAACATTTGCCTTTCCTAGGTGATATAGAATATCAATATCATAATCTTTTAACAATTCTAACCATCGTCGTTGCCGCAAATTCAACTCTTTTGCTTGAAGATACATCAAGGCTTTATGATTTGTGTAAACATCTATACGAACACCATATAAGTAATGTCTCCATATCTTTAATGTATGAATCACCGTACCCAATTTAAGATCACGGTTGATAATTCTTTTCATGTTTTCGCAATTGCCTTAAGTGATATGCAATCACCTTACCACGTTGTATCAATACACAAATTTAGCCCAACGCCCGAAGCATCGCAATAAACAACATAGCCCTCCAATCCCTCTGGAAGTGTTAGGACTGGTGCAGAAGTCAATCTGTCTTTTATGTTATATCCCGCATTTTTGTACATCGGGGACATTTTATGTCATGCGAAAGTTAAAGGGCAAGGCCATTTTTCGGTTTTGTTTGAATGCGCAAGTCGCTTATAAATATTATTGTCTACGGAATATTAAGGGCAAAATTGGAAATTGGAAATTATTATTAGTTCATAACTTCTTGAAGAAGATTGTGTCGTGGCCCATTTACATTTGGTCAATTGTAGCAAGCCATGTAATGGAAATACGTGTTCATCTTATATGTTGTAAGGTATATATATATATATATATATATATATATATATATATATATATATGACAAAGATGACAAGGCAAGAAGACAATTAGTCAATTAGAAAGTTCAAGAAAGAAGGAGAAAAGAGAGAAGTGTCACGACCCAACCCCGTAGGCCGTGACTAGTGCCCGAGCCGGGCACCCATACGCGCTCATGGCACACAAACGACTCATACATTTATGAATTTCAAACGTGGCCCCAAACTGACGCATACAAACCAATATACTGTACAGAAGCCGGCAAGGCTATCATAATATACATAACGTATCAAAACATACATACACGCAGCCGATAAGGCCGGCCACGCGCGTGGGGCCGCCCAAACACACCACACAACGCGTCCGAACAAAATCGTACATAACCCACATCTATGTCTACAAACCTCTAATACGTAACAACAATCGGGATGACGGGACAGGGCCCCGCCGTACCCTGAATAAACATAATCATATACATCGGAAGAGTATATACCCAAAATATTGGCTCCAGAACAAAGGGAGCACTCTGAACAGCAGAATGGGAATCCTACGCCGGTGGATCACCAAAACGCGTATCCGTACTGCGGCATGAAACGCAGCCCCCCGAAGAAAGGGGCAAAAGGGGTCGGACGGAAATATGTACCGAGTATGCAAAGCAAAAAAGGTACAAGAACAGAATCCAGTCATAATCGAACGTAAAGTACGTAAAGTAGGCATAATAACTGAAATATTAAAGTGCTTGCGTCTGACATACAAATCATACATATGAGATACAGAAGACAAATATAATGTTCATCATATACATACCGTAACACATCATAACATCATAACCGATCATGTGAGATGGCATTAACATTGGCCTAAACCAATGTGGGATTGGCCTAAACCAATGTGGGATTGGCTTAACCAATGTGGGATTGGCTAAACCAAAGTGGAATGTTACCTCACTACTCGGCCCCACCATTGGGTTTGCCCCACCATTGGGTTTGCCCCACCACCGCTCCGATTCCACCGATCATATTACGTAACTCATACATATAACATATAACATAACATATATACACAATGCCGGTCGAAAGGGGCTCGGCGTACCGGCCATATCATAACATCATAATACATACCCGGTTCCCAGCCAAAAGGGGCTCAGCGAACCGATCTGATACCAACTGATCATATCATCATACATCATATCGTACCATCATATATCATATCGGACTTCGCATCATATTCATATTTCAAAATACACATCATACTTCAGAATATAGCATAGTGCGCACGATAACCTAACCGGCCCGGGACTTGGCGAAAAATGTACAACAGAGTACACGAACAGAATCATGAGTAACCAAATACAGTCTAAAATAATTTCAAAGACTTAATAGGTTAATCAAAACGAACCATCATTTATAAGCCCAAACAAGCGGTCAAATCGATTTTCTTCCGAATCTCACTCGAACATATCAAACCGAACTCCGGAATCATAGTTACGTATCGAATCATAAGTGTATGAATCTACGTTTCGTACTTAGTAAATAAATATATAGTCATACTCGGGGTCGAAAAGGTAGTCATATTAAGTTCTTTCAAAAACCATCAGAACTATACAGAAAAAGTCGCGGGACCCACGGACGAGCGTCAACCCAATCCGGGCCCGCCTATGAAAATCATAGTCATCATATGTTACCCAATCATTATTACAAACTCAAAAGATAATAAACTGATCGTACTTGAAATCGGAATAATAGTCATGTCATATCCTTTCAAAAGTCATCAGAAGTACCCAAGGAAAGTCGCGGGGCCCACGGAGGGGTGTCGACCCGAGCCGGGCCCGCCTATGGAAAACATAGTCATCATACATCATGGAATCATTTTTGAGCATATCGAAGCGATCCGGTTCTGTCTGTGAAAGTTACGGACTTTCGTAGTTTTCGGAATAATTTAGGAATAAAACTCTTTTTTTTTAAAAAAAAAAAAAACAACAACTTTTCTGCAACCTTTGAGACTTAGTCATACAAAAGACATAAGGGCCAATATTTCATTATATCAAGCATACGAAGACCAAGAAACAAATAAGAATCACAGACATGGTCGGATCGCGAGATTAGACTTTCCTCGAGGCTCGTGTCATAGCCTATTTGCGACTAAGGCATGCCAAAAGAAGGAAGGGCCAAGCTTTACATACCTCGTCTCGCTCCCAAGCTAATCCAAACTCCAACCTATGTCTCGGACTCCCCGAGGTCTACATAACATCAACAAATGCCAATGTCAACTATAAGTATTAAGAGTTCATTTCCAAACTAAGACATAATTCTACGGAAATTTGGGCAAAGATTTCCCCCGTAAATACAGCCAACCCCGAGAATTTAACTCGGCCAAATCAACAACAACAACAACAACAACTAACCTAGCAACATCAATAATCAATCCGAAAGGCAACATAACATTAGTAACCCTCTTATATATCATTCAACGACATTCATAATATTCAATTCAACGGCTTACCTTCAAGCCAACATCAACGCTTATACATTCAAATACTAACCCGAACCCATACCAACAATATTCAAAGACGTTTTAAGCAATTCATACAACATTTCAAACATCCCAAATAGTACTCCAACTCACCCGAAACCAGTCCCCAACCCGAGAACAACACTACAATCCATCCCTCACTTCCAAATCATGATTTGCACCAACAATCCACATTCTAACAATGTCATTCTCTTAAATATAAAAATTACATTAAATACACATGATTCTCCAAATCAGCCCATACAATTACAACATCAATCTTGAGTCATTAAACTCTCATTTCCAACATAGAATTCATAACGACAACAACTAAAACAATAAGCAATATTAATTCATTCTTGTCACATGGTATGACCTACATTTGGCCAACACTACATACATATATATATGTTGATGATTCTCATTCTTTCCTTCACATTACACAACTAAACATGCTACATAGAATCAATTTATCATCTCAACACAACACATACACCTACACGGTCAAACCTCACACATATGGCCTCAACTCCAACATACTATATTCCATGATTTTCATCCATTTTAACATACTACAACATGCATACAACCTTTATAACACATAAAACATGATTAATTCTTACCTTTCTTCTTCAACTTCACAAATAGGCTAGGGTTTGCAAGGATGAAAACGGATGGTTGGATGACCCGAATAACACTTCCACGCTACTTAGGAACCTCAACTTAGTGGGTTTGCATCAAAGAAATAATTTTTGGATGGCTAAAATTGGACTTGAAATTTCCAAGGGTTGGCCGAATGGTCCCTTATGTTCATCCAAGTTTCTCTTATTTTTTCTAAGTGTTGGAATGAAGAAAGATGAACACTTAGTCATCTTTTATGCTCCAACACATATTACACAAGTGTCCATGGCCCACACATGTGTTGGACCAATTAAAATTGGCCACAAAAATGTGTGGGACCATTTGAAGGCCACACGGCCAAGATTGCATGATTTTCAACTTTCAACAATTCCACTTTTGGTCCCAAATTTTCCTAATTGTTCCATACCAATAAACTCATGAACAACTTGTGTCTCAAAATGAAATCGAAGGTCAAAAGTCTCGACATTGTATCCCGGAATGGTTTTGTCTCGAACCTATCATAGTCAATCCGGATTGTCCCAATGTACAAAATATGGGATATAACATCCTCCCCCCCTTTAGAACATTCGTCCTCGAATGTTAAATTAGCCTTACGGGATTTTATAAACACTCGGGGGAGTTTCTTTTACAATTATCACAAACGGTTCATACATCAATCAAGATAACCAATTAAAGAGTCTAAATTACCTGTACCCGCATCTGGTGGCGCCTCCTGATCCTGTCCACGGGTCAACGCATATAGGCGGTTCGATGGACCGCCAGAACTGGAGGCTCCGCCACGGCCTCTCCCACGGTCGGTGTGCCCCGCCCCATCGGGCGCATAGCTACGGAAGGGGAAGACGAACCAGCAGCTGACTCAGTAAGTTGGGCTGCACCACCTGGACCGCCCCTGTACGGACACTCTCTCTTAAAATGACCTTGGCCACCACAGGTAAAATAAGCGCCCGTGGCGCGATAACACTCTCCAGGGTGATGCCTCCCACAGTAGGAACACAGAGGTCTGGGCGGCCTCATCTGACTACTGGAACCTCTGTCCAACTGTGAGCCTGAAACCCCGGGCTCGCCGCCCCCGAATATCCCGCACCCTCCGGATCTCGCCGTGAACCGCGGGGGTGTACTGTGTTACGTTGGCCGGGGTGTCCGCTATGCCGCCGCCGAGGCCGCCGCCGAGACTCTCCGTATCACCCGCAGATCTAGCCCCTTCGGCCGGCCCCCATCATAATCCCTCTGTCGGCCGACGCCCCCCGTGTCGCTCCCTCCATGCCCCGGAACGTGCTCGAATCCGTGTGATGTCCATCCCCGACCGGGCCGCCATCACCGTACAACCGTCAACCAAGTAGTCATCCGGCCCAATCACATACGGCAGCATCCGGCCGTCATATCGCCCACATAAGCGGGCGCATATCCGGCCGCCGAATCAAACTCCGTACCATACTCCCGGACACTCCTCGCCCTCTCGTTCAACAGGGACTATCTCCCCCGGCCCGCCCTCACCTCCGGAGGTAGAAAATGGGCCGAGAAGGCCTCGTAAACTCGCCCCATACCGGCCGGAGGGCACCCTCACCTCGACAACATCTAGGACTAGTACCGCTAGCCGCCACATCGTGCAACCGATAGGATGCCATCTCAACCAACTCGTCTCGGAAGCACTAATCAATCGCGGTGTCTGTTGCATCCGTTCGATGAACTCCGAGGGTCCTCTCGGGCTTTGACCCGAAAAACTCGGGGGCCACAAAGCGAGGAAAATCACGGGCCTCTCGACCGTCATATCTATCCGTACGATCACCCCCCGATCCGTGCTTGTGAACACCGGGCCGCCATCAATTCGGTCATAACCGACCGCATCTCGCATCACCCGATCCTCCGCCCTCGGCGAGGAGCGAGGCTCGGTGCTCGAACCTCGGGGGGCGCGGTGGAGCCGCCCGTCCCGGCCGTGGCGCTCCAAATCCTCCGATGACGCGGCAGTAGCGGGAACCAGCCATCGGAGGCACAATCTCCGCTGGGGGGCACGGCCCCTAGTAGCTATCCGGCCCGGCTAGTCTCGGCCGCCGTCGACGTGCCCTTCGGGCAGGCCCGTGGCCTTCCTCGGAGGCATCACTGAAAACATAACATTTCATCAGAGACGAGTCGTCCTGATAACACAGCTCTATCGCACGATCTAAGATCAGAAGGAAAGATGACATCCTAAATGTCCTGTAGCCTCCTGTTTATAGATGTGGTGCATAACACACCGATAAACAAGACTCTACGAGACACGGTCTGTAGACATTTTCGAGGACGAACTGCTCTGATACCACTTCTGTCATGACCCAACCCCGTAGGCCGTGACTAGTACCCGAGCTGGGCACCCATACGCGCTCATTAACCAGATTTGGCACACAAACGACTCATACATTTATGAATTTCAAACGTGGCCCCAAACTGACGCATACAAACCAATATCTTGTCGTAGAAGCGGTTTAAGGCTATCATAATATACATAACGTATCAAAACATACATACACGCAGCCGATAAGGCTGCCACGGCGGATGGGCCGCCCAAACACAGCTCACACAACGCGTCCGAACAAAACTGTACATAACCGACATCTATGTCTACAAACCTCTAATACAGAACAACAGAATCAGATGACGGGACAGGGCCCCGCCGTACCCTGAATAAACATAATCATATACATCGGAAGAGTATATACCCAAAATATTGGCTCCAGAACAAAGGGAGCACTCTGAACAGAAAAATGGGAATCCTACGCCGGTGGATCACCAAAACGCGTATCTGTACCTGCGGGCATGAAACGCAGCCCCCGAACAAAGGGGCAAAGGGGGTCAGTACGGAATATGTACTGAGTATGCAAAGCAAAAGGTACAGTAAACAGAACTGAGTCATAATCGAACAGAAGTACAGAAAGTAGGCATAATAACTGAAATATTAAAGTGCTTGCGTCTGACATACAAATCATACATATGAGATACAGAAGACAAATATAATGTTCATCATATACATACCGTAACACATCATAACATCATAACCGATCATGTGAGATGGCATTAACCGATGTGGGATTGGCCTAAACCAATGTGGGATTGGCCTAAACCAATGTGGGATTGGCTTAACCAATGTGGGATTGGCCTAAACCAGTGTGGAATGTTACCTCACTACTCGGTTTGCCCCACCATTGGGTTTGCCCCACCATTGGGTTTGCCCCACCACCGGCTCCGATTCCAATTGATCATATTACAGAACTCATACATATAACATATAACATAACATATATACACGATGCCGTACCGAAAGGGGCTCGGCGTACCGGCCATATCATAACATCATAATACATACCCGGTTCCCGGCCAAAAGGGGCTCGGCGAACCGATCTGATACCAACGATCATATCATCATACATCATATCGTACCATCATATATCATATCGGACTTCGCATCATATTCATATTTCGAAATACACATCATACTTCAGAATATAGCATAGTGCGCACGATAACCTAACCGGGACTTGGCGAAAAATGTACAACAGAGTACACGAACAGAATCATGAGTAACCAAATACGGTAAAATAATTTCAAAGACTTAATAGGTTAATCAAAACGAACCATCATTTATAAGCCCAAACAACGAATCAAATCATTTTCTTCCGAATCTCACTCGGAACATATCAAACCGAACTCAGGAATCATAGTTACGTATCAGAATCATAAGTGTATGAATCTACGTTTCAGACTTAGTAAATAAATATATAGTCATACTCGGGGGTCGAAAAGGTAGTCATATTAAGTTCTTTCAAAAACCATCAGAACTATACAGAAAAAGTCGCGGGACCCACGGACGAGCGTCAACCCAATACGCCTATGAAAATCATAGTCATCATATGTTACCCAATCATTATTACAAACTCAAAAGATAATAAACTGATCGTACTTGAAATCGGAATAATAGTCATGTCATATCCTTTCAAAAGTCATCAGAAGTACCCAAGGAAAGTCGCGGCCCACGGAGGGGTGTCGACCCGAGCCGGGCCCGCCTATGGAAAACATAGTCATCATACATCATGGAATCATTTTTGAGCATATCGAAGCGATCCGGTTCTGTCTGTGAAAGTTACGGACTTTCGTAGTTTTCGGAATAATTTAGGAATAAAACTCTTTTTTTTAAAAAAAAAAAAAAAACAACAACTTTTCTGCAACCTTTGAGACTTAGTCATACAAAAGACATAAGGGCCAATATTTCATTATATCAAGCATACGAAGACCAAGAAACAAATAAGAATCACAGACATGGTCGGATCGCGAGATTAGATTTTCCTCGAGGCTCATGTCATAGCCTATTTACGACTAAGGCATGCCAAAAGAAGGAAGGGCCAAGCTTTACATACCTCGTCTGCTCTCCAAGCTAATCCAAACTCCAACCTATGTCTCGGACTCCCCGAGGTCTACATAACATCAACAAATGCCAATGTCAACTATAAGTATTAAGAGTTCATTTCCAAACTAAGACATAATTCTACGGAAATTTGGGCAGCATTTCCCCTGTAAATAGGCCGACCCCGAGAATTTAACTCGGCCAAATCAACAACAACAACAACAACAACTAACCTAGCAACATCAATAATCAATCCGAAAGGCAACATAACATTAGTAACCCTCTTATATATCATTCAACGACATTCATAATATTCAATTCAACGGCTTACCTTCAAGCCAACATCAACGCTTATACATTCAAATACTAACCCGAACCCATACCAACAATATTCAAAGACGTTTTAAGCAATTCATACAACATTTCAAACATCCCAAATAGTACTCCAACTCACCCGAAACCAGTCCCCAACCCGAGAACAACACTACAATCCATCCCTCACTTCCAAATCATGATTTGCACCAACAATCCACATTCTAACAATGTCATTCTCTTAAATATAAAAATTACATTAAATACACATGATTCTCCAAATCAGCCCATACAATTACAACATCAATCTTGAGTCATTAAACTCTCATTTCCAACACAGAATTCATAACGACAACAACTAAAACAATAAGCAATATTAATTCATTCTTGTCACATGGTATGACCTACATTCGGCCAACACTACATCATACATATGTTGATGATTCTCATTCTTTCCTTCACATTACACAACTAAACATGCTACATAGAATCAATTTATCATCTCAACACAACACATACACCTACACGACCAAACCTCACACACATGGCCTCAACTCCAACATACTATATTCCATGATTTTCATCCATTTTAACATACTACAACATGCATACAACCTTTATAACACATAAAACATGATTAATTCTTACCTTTCTTCTTCAACTTCACAAATAGGCTAGGGTTTGCAAGGATGAAAACGGATGGTTGGATGACCCGAATAACACTTTCACGCTACTTAGGGACCTAAACTTAGTGGGTTTGCATCAAAGAAATAATTTTTGGATGGCTAAAATTGGACTTGAAATTTCCAAGGGTTGGCCGAATGGTCCCTTATGTTCATCCAAGTTTCTCTTATTTTTTCTAAGTGTTGGAATGAAGAAAGATGAACACTTAGTCATCTTTTATGCTCCCACACATATTACACAAGTGTCCATGGCCCACACATGTGTTGGACCAATTAAAATTGGCCACAAAAATGTGTGGGACCATTTGAAGGCCACACGGCCACAAGGCCAAGATTGCATGATTTTCAACTTTCAACAATTCCACTTTTGGTCCCAAGTTTTCCTAATTGTTCCATACCAATAAACTCATGAACAACTTGTGTCTCAAAATGAAATTGAAGGTCAAAATTCTCGACATTGTATCCCGAAATGGTTTTGTCTCTAACCTATCATAGCCAATCCGGATTGTCCCAATGTACAAAATGTGGGATATAACAAGAAGGGGGAGAGTTCAGCCAGCATGGTCATGGAATTTGATCAAAGAACAAAATTATTTCTCTCAAGCTTTCCTACTAATTGGAAGGTCCTCGTCGACGTGGAGTAGTTGTTGGAACAAGGAAACCATTCGTTTTAGCTATGGAGCATCTTAGCCGAGTGACAAAGTTGAATGGAGAAGGTGAGATTAATCTTGTTTATATGTTTTCATAGGTGATTTGTATATGTTGTAATATGTAGAAATGAATGAAAAGCATGGAAGTTGCATATTGAGGCTTGGCCGTGAGTATATGATGCCATGTAGGAGTGATGAACAATTTTCATTTAGTGTTTGGTTGATATTGTTATGGACGTTTTGAGCATGTTGTAATGTGTTGAAATGGATGAAATGCATGAAGTTGTGTGTGTTGATGTGTTGACCGAATGGTGGCTGTTTTGGGTGGAAGAGATGGACCAATTTTATTTGGTAGAATTTGGTTGTCGTATGGTGAATTCTATGATGCGAAATGAAGATTTAATGATCCAAATGGAAGTTGTAGTCGTGTGGACTGTTTTGAAAGTTAATATGATTCTAATATGTTTTCTCATAATTATGAGGATAATGTTGTAATGTATGGGATTGTTGGCGTAGTTTATGAATTTGGAAGAAGAAAGGGTGTTATGAATGTTCCTAATGAAGTTGGAAGGTTTCGGGTGCATGGTGTAGTGGACGGGCTGTTCTGGAATATTGTGCGAATTGCTTAGAATGTTCTTAAATCGTATTTGAATGGTCTCGGATTAATACTTGAACGTATGATCGATGAAGTTAGATTGATTGTATGCGGTTTATTTGAATGTAAATGAAATATCGTCGAACTATGTGGAAGAAGGTCGTTGATATTAGAATGTGTTTTGAATTAATTATGGATGTTGTTTTTATGAATGTTGGTATTGTTGTGATGATTTGGCCGAGTTGAATTCTCGGGGTTGATGGATCTATAGGGAGATCTTTGCCCAAATTTCTGTAGATAAAGCGATGGTTTGGAATTGAGTTCTTCAATGCTTACGGCTAATGTTGGGTGTCCAATGACATTATGGTAGATCGTGAGAAGCCGAGGCGTAAGGTTGGATTAACTTAGAAGGCGGCCAAGGTATGTAAAGCTCACCTTTCTTTCTTTGGCATGTCTTAGTTAAATTAAGCTATGATATGATCCCCGAGGTAATTCTACTCCTACGATCCGAGCATGTCTATGATTCCTATTTGCTTCTTGATATCCGTATTCGTAACGTAGTTAAATTATGGTTCTTATGCCTTTTGTATGGTTAAACATGAATGTGCATAAAGGACTATGCTCGTAAAAGAGTCTGTAACTACGAACGTCCGTAACTTCCATAGGAAGGCTCGGATCGCTTCGATATGTCCGTAGGAGGTTCTGTAGCATATGATGATCTTAACCTCCACGGGCGGGCCCGGATTGGTTGGGTACTTGTCCGTGGGCCCGCAAGACGTTCCTTTATATAGTTCTAGCGGCTTGTTTAAAGAACTTAATATGGTTAATAACCCAACTTCCGAATATGATTACTCACTCATCTATTAAGTCTGAAACGAGAGATCGTATGTATAGGATGTTGATCCGTAACTATGATGGTTAAAGTTCTATTTGACAAGTCCCGAGTAGCATTCGAAAGAAATTGGATTTGACTATGACTATTGGTTTGATTTTTAAATAATAGTCTGTTTTGATTATTCTACGGAATCTGTGTAAATGTATAAAAGGAGAATTCGTATGCATATGATTTTGACACGTAACTATGATTGATAAAGTTTCATTTGATATGTTCCGAGTAATATCCGAAGAGATTTGAATTGGGTAATGCCATCGGCTTGTAAATGATACTTCGTCGATTATTCTCAACTGTGTAAATGTTGTGAATGGCATATAGATCCCACGATTCTGCTCGTGCACACTTTTGTTACTTCCTTTGCTGAGTCCCGGACCGGTACTATCGTGCGCACAATCCGAAGTATGATGAGCTTCCGAAGTATGATGAGCGACTAATATTATGGTGTTATAATGTGTCCGGTACGCCGAGCCCCTTTTGGCCGGGTACCGTGGTTATATGATACGATGTGTGACGGAGATACGGAGATATGAAAACTTCCGAAGTATGAGGCCCAAGGCAGGAGGGGCGACCACGTTCCGTCCGCCGGGTCCTATTACGGACCGCATAGGGTATATGATATGATAATCTGATGATCCGATGATATGATGATTTGATAATGTGATGATCGATAATATAATGAATCGTTTACGATGATACGGTAATATGACGATTCTGTTTAATCTGATGATATGATAATATGACGATTCTTTTAATGCGATGATGTGATAATATGATGATTCTGTAAGATGATGATATGTTATAGATACGTATTCAGAAATATGGTCTGTTGGTTTCAAAGTCGGTGGTGGGGCAAACCCAATGGTGGGGCAAACCCAGTGGCGAGGCACATTCCGCACTGGTTTAGGCGAATCCCACATTGGTTTAGGCGAATCCCACATCGGTTAATGTCAGCTACTATGATATGTTCTATTTTATATACATATGAGATAGAAATGTTTTTCAAAAGAAAGCTAAGTATTTTGAGCATTCTGATTATTATATATGTCTTCTGTACCTCTTATGCACTATTTGTATTACAGATACATTTACTTCGGTATTCTGACTATTATGCACATTTTATGTACTCCTCATTTCGGTTATGATCTCGTTTCCTGTATTCCATGCTTCACATACTCAGTACATATTCCGTACTGACCCCCTTTCTTCGGGGGCTACGTTTCATGCCGCGCAGGTACACCCAGGTGAGTTGAAGATATTAGTAGAAGACGTTCCAGCGAGATTGGTGAGCTTTATTTTCTCCGGAGTGCTGCCGAGTCAGATTATTATGTTATGGTTTCATGTTCGTGTTAGAGACTTTGCGAGACAATGCATGGGTATAAGATGTCGGTTATGTAAGCGGTTACGTAAGCCGATGTATTATTACGCATTGCATTATAAGTTTTATATGTTACAGATTTTATTTGATTCAAGAAAGGTAAAAAGCATATTGCTCTTCGTAAAACTTTCATTATGTATTTGCGTCATGATTTGACGGCCAGCATGATTATGAGTAGTACGAAAGTCAGCGGGTTCGCTCGGCCCTAAATAAGGGTCGGGTGCCCATCACACCCTATCGGATTAACGGTGTGACATTTTAGCTCTTGGAAACTATGTTCACAAGCATCTATCAATTGAAACTTAGCTGATTTCTGGGTCAGCTTTGTGAGTGGTGCCGAAATAGAAGAAATACTTTCAACAAATCTCCTATAATATCCTGCTAAGCCCAGAAAGCTACGTACCTCCGTAGGAGTTGTAGGCCTTGGCCAAGTCTTCACGACCTCAATCTTTTGGCCATCTACCCGAATACCATCGGCTGAAACAATGTGCCCCAGAAATGTCACTGAGTTCAACAAAAACTCACATTTAGAAAATTTTGCAAACAATTCTCGAGTTTGGAGAACTCTAAGGACAATACGCAAATGATCCACATGTTCTGCCTCAGACTTAGAATACACCAAGATGTCATCGATGAACACAAACACGAACAAATCTACAAAGAGCCTGAACACATCATTCATTAAATCCATAAATACTGCCGGTGCATTAGTTAGCCCAAATGACATTATCCGGAACTCAAAATGGTCATATCTCATTCTGAAAGCTGTCTTAGGGATATCTTTCTCCCTAACTCTCACTTGGTGATACCCGGATCTCAAATCTATCTTTGAAAACCATTTGGCACCTTGTAATTGATCAAATAAATCATTAATCCTCGGAAGAGGATATTTATTCTTAACCGTCACCTTATTCAATTGCCGATAGTCAATGCACATTCTTAAGGAGCTATATTTCTTTCGGACAAACAATACGGGTGCTCCCAAGGGGGATGAACTAGGCCTAATAAAGCCTTTCTCAAGCAAATCTTTCAACTGCTCCTTCAACTCTTTCAATTCTGCGGGAGCCATTCTATAAGGAGGAATAGATATAAGCTTAGTGTCTGGCAATACATCAATAGCAAAATCAATCTCCCGCTCAGGAGGAAGGCCTGGAAGCTCTTCCTGGAACACATCAGGAAATTCATTCACTACGAAACCGCATCGAAAAGTCGGGGTTCGCCTTCTACATCTTGAACCCGCACTAGATGATAAATGCAACCTTTTGTAATCATTTTTCTTGCCTTTAGATAGAAAATAAACCTACCCTTTGGTGACACCGTATTTCCTTTCCATTCTAAAACTGGTTCTTCCGGGAATTATAAGCGAACCATTTTCGTTCTACAATCAACATTGGCACAAAAGAAGAAGCCAACCAATCCATGCCCATAATGACATCAAAATCCACCATTCTTAACTCATACAATTCAATCATGGTACGGCGTTCACAAATCACGATTACATAATTTCTATATACTCGGCTAGCTATTACCGATTCACCAACGGCTGTGGACACCTCAAAAGGTTTAATCGACTCCGATTTGATTCTAAATCGACCCATAATATATGGAGTAACATATGACAACATGGAGCCGGGATCTATCAAAGCATATACATCATGAGAAAGTACCGATAATATACCTATGACAATATCAGAAGAAGACTCAAGGTCTTGGCGTCCAGCCAAAGCATAAATACGGTGCTGAGGACCGCTAGAACTGGGGACTCTCCCCCTGCCTCTACCATGGCCGCCTGGCACATGTGAACCTGGCCCCGATGGGCGATAAATGCGGAAGATCCGCCACCGACCCCAGGGGCCGGGTCCTACCTCTGTCAACAACTGAGGGGCAATCTCGCATAATATGGCCTGGCCGACCACATGAATAGCGACCCTCTGAACCCAATCTGCACTGACCTAATGTAACTTCCCACACTGGGAGCATCGTGGTACGGGTGGCCTTGCCTGACTCGAATCACCGCTAAACTGAGATCCCGAAAAGCTCTGACTCGGCCCGGGGTGAATAGATCTATCAAATCTCTGGCCCGAATACCGTGGAGGCGCACTCGTCATAGAATAGCCCGAATATCTAGAAGACTGCTGTCTGTGCCCACCTCTATACTCGTTCATCAGACCCGTAGGATCTATCCCTCTTCTTTATGCCCCTATCATGCTCACTTCTTTGTTGTTGTAAGCTTTCTTCTAAATTTTGAGCATGGGCTTGGATGCGTGAAATATCCATGTTGTTCTGCAGGGATGCAGTCAAGCACCTATCCATCAAATGCGGCCCTAGGTCTTTCACAAACCGGTGTACTCGATCACCCATATCCGCTACCATGGCCGAAGCATACTGTCACACCCCGATCTCACTAGGGTGTGATGGGCACCCGACCCCGTAATCGGAGCCGAGCGAACCCACTGACTCTCTCTACGTCAATTTTTTTGGAAATCTCACACAAGGTATACATAACAAGGCCGCCGAAATATTCCTTTGTTGCTTTAGAATCAAATAAAATATGTATCTATACAAAGACTTGTATCGTAGTACAAACCGACTCCCCGAAACCCACGACTCGTCTCGCAAAGTCTCTAACCGTAATCAAGACTCGGCACGTGTATTCGACTCGGCTACGCTCCAGGGACAAATGGAGCTTGCCAACTTTGCTGAACATCTTCTATATTAACTTCGATCCGTCCGGGTGTACCGCGTGGCATGAACGCAGCCCCCGAAGAAGAGGGGTCGGTACGAGCAATGTACCGAGTATGTAAACATGAATAATAATACGAACGGAACATAAGTATGAACAACAATATCATGGGATTATAATCGTGATGAGATCGGTGGATAACCCAGTACACATGGGCGGTGATCGATAGAAGTATAAAGCATACCATAGGGATTGTGTACATGCGCGTGCCGAGGAGGGCCACCGTGCATGCCTAGCTTTTTTTTTTGAACACGGTATTTCTTAATTGTGACATAGAAAATCAGCTACTCTTCGGAAAAACTTTTTGTCATACGTACGCCGAATTCATCGGCTCTCCCACCCCCTCC
>NW_026715049.1:0-21518 GCF_029784015.1 Lycium ferocissimum | reverse complement strand
TACTTATGTCTTCTCTTAAGCGAAGGTTGCGAGTATCAAGTTGTATGTGATTTCTTCCCTCTTAAATTGCGCGGTGGTTATTATCTATTTATTTTTCGCTTTACATATTCGGTACATATTCCGTCATCGACCCCACTTTCTTCGGGGGTCGCGTTTCATGCCCGCGGTCCGGAGCGCGATTTGGCGATCCGGCTAGTTAGGGGAATCAAGCATCGGGAGTCGACAACTCCATTTGCTCAGGAGGCCCCATTCTGTTTTGGTAGAATTCTATGTATATATTTGCGAGGTCATACTCTTTAGAAGTCCGGCCGAACGGCGTGGGAGTTGTGGTTCTTGTTTGGCCTTGTCGGCCACTATTTTGTTGTACGAAAGGGCAGAGGCCTTTTGGCTCGCCTTGTTTTATGTCGTATGTATGTATATATCATGTTTTGAGGTGCCTTGAGCCACGTGTCGATTTTGGTATTTCATTTACAATTTTCAATTCCCGTTTTTAAAAAAAAATAAAATTGAGTCGACGTTTAAGGGTTCGCTCGACTCTGATGAGAGTCGGGTGCCCGTCACGCCCTGACGAAGGTTGGGGTGTGACAATAACATACACGGCCACACCACCCTCTTTACTCTTCCATGAATTTCATCCATTTCCTTACACACTACACATGCAAAAATCATCCATAACATGCAAGAAGAGTCAAACCTTACCTTCTCTTCAATTCTCCACTTTGTTAGAGATTTCCAACTTATTTGAATATGAGTTATTCTTGCTCCAACAACCCCTTCAACTTGCCAAGAACCTTTTAATGAATTGTTTAGCTAGGAGGAACAAGTTGAAAGCTTTCTCTCCTTCTCTTTCTCTTTTTTTTTTTTTTTTTTTCGGTTTTCTTTTTTTTTTCTCTAAGGGCCGAATGGCCTTGGGAGCTTTCTCCTTCTTTCTTGCTCTCTAATTCTCTTGAATTCTCTAGAAAATTTGATGAATTTAGATGACTTGGTCATCTTTTAAAGTCACCCATTAAAACCATATGGGCCTTGGCCCATACTTCCTTTGGATGGCCACACTTGGCCCAACTAGCCAAGTCCACACATTTTTTTTGTCATCCAATTCATGAAAAATTATTTTTCAAGTTCCAAATTTACCCTTCGTCTTCCTCCATAATTCCACGAAACATTTTGCGAATTTTCCTTTATGCCCTTGACCTTTCTTAATAATTCCGCTTCTAAATGCTTCATAAGCCATTCATATGCTTAACAAAATAAAAATAGGGCCTTGCTTGTCATCCTCCCGCAATTGTCTTGAATTATCCGAACGCACAAAATGCGGGATATAACAAGGGTTTTGTTGGAAAAGGTGCAATATCATCCAAAGCTTGTTCCTCTAGTATTCAAGGTAAGTTTCATGATCTTTTCATGTTATTTGAAGTATTAGTAAGTTGAGATACATGGATTGTACAAGTATATAGCAAATGGGTCATCAAATGTTTGAATAATACTATTATTGAGTTTGGAATGAATCATGAAAATGGTTGTGTTGGTGTTACAAATGCGCTATAAATAACTTCTAGAACATGAAATGAGTATTGTATGTGAAAAAATGCGATGATGGACTGTTGTCATAATTATGGAGAATTGTAGTGAAAACATGAATTGTGGGCAATGTAATTGGATGATGCCTATTGTTTATGATATTGTAATTATTGTTGATATGGAATATGGCGGAAAGTAGTATAAACAAAGGAAATGCTGCCCAATTTTCTATAGCCTTAGTAAGCACGCTCTCACGATTGTCTAACTAATGATGATACGAATCACATTGAAGGTACTAACGAATGCATAAAAAAGAGGACGAGCAAGCAATCGAGTAGTTAAATGACAAAGGTATGTAAGGCCCAACCTTTCTTTCTAAGGCATGACTCTATGGTATGAATCCTCCTATCTTCTATGACCTCTCTACATATGAATGTATCGGAATGACGAGTCTACGTTATAAAGAGCTCTCGTGAGGTAAAGTTAAAAAGGTATCTTGTGAATACAATGATGAGCCCAGGTCTAGAGATCCTGAGACTTATGGCACAAGATTCCTACGAGTTAATGACCTTCATACGATCCTTTACTATTACTTATTGTTGCTAGACCTAGTTTATAATGTTCGTTTCTTTCCTTTCAAGGCATGATTTTCCACCTTCTCCATGAATCTCCTAAATTCCGAATAACTAAGAGCCTACGTTCATGAATAGTCCTACGAGAGAAAGATAAGAGATATAATATGAGTGTGATAGTAATAACGATGAGTCTATGAATATAAGGAGCTATAGATGTGTAAGATAAAGAAGAGAGACAAGGCACAAGTATGATAATCAATGATGATGAGCTAACTCTAAAGAGTCCTAAAATGAGAAATGATGCCCACGAAGTCAATAATTCTAAGTATGGTTCCATTGGTGTTTCTTCTTATATACACCCACCTTAAAATGTTAGTCCCTTCGAGGTGAGGTGCGATGATTGGATTACTCTATACGGTAGTCGGGGTCCCACGACCTTATGTCATCCCGACATAGCTATAGTCACCTCCAAGTCCTAACGTATGTTTTGTCGATGTATGTATATGTGATGATGATAAGTTATGACAAAGACACGATATGATACTACTAAAAATCTATTGATGTTGATCACTATGTACACTCACCTTATGCTTGTTCCTTCAAGGTGAGGCAGAATACTTGTGAATACTCATAATGACATCGGGGGTCCACGACCTTATGTCACCTCGCTAAAGTACGATTAGCTAAGAGTCTCTATGCATGTATTGTAATAAGTATATGATGTCAAGCATACCATGATGAGTTATGATAAGTATATTATGATGAATATATTATAATAAACATGTTGTAATGAGCATATGATGATATCACACCGCGCCTATATGGCCGGGCAGCCACCGCCAAAGCGGGCAGTTATACACCATGACCAAACGGCATGGGCAGCGCCACTAGTGGACGGCATGAGATAGTACCCCGGACGCGGGAGGCCTGGACGCGGGCTAATATTATTGATTGTCACACCGCACCTACATGGTCGGGCAACTTATACCACCGCACCTAAATGGTCGGGCAGCTTATACACTTATGCATACATGACATGATGATGTTTATGAGAGTAAGCCAGCATGCACTATTTCTTTTATGATACGATCGATGGAGTTGCTCCTCATTTGATGTCTCCCCTATTTCATTGATGTTCTATTATTGTTTATGCCTTATATACTCGGTACAATATTAAATCGTGCGCGTCACGTCCTTTCTTTGGACGCCGTGTTCATGCCCACGGGTAAACGGGGAGACGTTGCGGATCCATAGGAGCTATCGGCGGATATACCGAGCCCTCCCTTATTCCGGAGGTGCTATTTTGAGCGATCTTTTGTGTACATATATTTTGGGCACGACGGGGTCCTGTCCCGTCCATATGTCTAGTACTCCATTAGAGGCTCGTAGATACGCAGTGTGGGTAGTATGGTCCCATGGCTTTTATGTATATGCATGTATATATTATTTTGATAGCCGAAGGGCTTATGTTTATGAAAGCAAATGTATTTCAAAAAAATACCCGTTTTATATGATTATGAGCATACAGTATGAATGATAGGAGATAAGCAGTAGAGTGAGCGGTGTTCGATGGTTAACCCCGGATACCCTTCGCGGCTCGTAGGTTGGGTCGTGACATTTACCTGTCTATCTTACTTTATTGACTTGATATGTGTTAGCTAAACTTAGTCAGCCTATGATACCTACCAGTACTTGTTGCTTGTACTGACTTGCACTTGCTGCATTCTTTTACGAATGCAGAGTTCCTGGTAGGATCGACATCTGTTTCTTATGGCGGATAACAGATCAGAGTTGCTGCTTAGAGTCTTACAGGGTGAGCACGGGGACGTCCGCCGCCTTTGAGATTCTTCCTTATTCCATGTCTTATTTATATTCTAAGAAATATTCAGACATTTGATGTATTTTATTATTTTCAGACTTGTAGTATCTTGTTAGTTGCTTTGTATGACCAGACCAGATACTGGGGTGTATTTCTATTGTTTCCGCTTTCTTATATTATATTTGTGAGGATTTCGCTATTTTACTTCTTTCGCTATTTTATATTAAGGGTGAATGTGGAGTTAAGGGTTCACCTACCGAGGTGGGAAAGGTAGTTGCCCGTGCGACTTAGAGAAATTGGGTCGTGACACACCCGGACCATACTTGTAGCACCAACGTACACTATATACTACTAAATCTCAAACGAGTCATGGGTCGACAAGGCCATCACATGGTAATCAAATGAAAAGCAAGACTCACCTTCAAATACCAAACCGAAGGAACATTCACATTTATATGTGTGTGTGTGTATATATTTATAAGGGCCGACGAGGCCACCATGAAAATCCGTACACCAAAACACAAGGTCGACCATGCCGTAAACACTACTAAACATAGACAAATGTCTACCAAACTCTAAGAGTATCAAAAGGTCGGGAAAGAGCCCCACCATACCCCCAAATTCATATATAAACAAGACTCATGTCATACTGACCCTCACAGCAACTCCGGAAGGAATGGAGTGCGACAATCCACGTTGAGCTGAGCAGCCTACTAGAAGCATCCGCCATACAATCTATCTGAACTTACGGGCATGAAATACAGCGTCCCCAGGCAAGGGAAGGTCAGTACGGATAAATGTACCGAGTATGAAAGGCAGGAACATATAAGTAAAAGCGACAAAGTAAATAGGAATAAGGTAGAAGCAACTTGAAACTTTGAGTGCTGCGAGAACATGTGACATGCATACTTATATATATATATATATATATATATATATATATATATATATATATATATATATATATATATATATATGCGTAAGTATATCAAGCTCTCTGCGGGCTCATCATCATAATAACATGCCCAACTGATCGGTGGTGTGAAATACATATATATAATAAGCAATAGGTGCCTACCGTTTCGACTACAGAGCGAAAGGTGTGTAATATTATAATATACATATATATTGTGCACAATAGGTACTTGCCCTTCTGACTATAGCGCGGAAGGTGTGTAATATTATAATACATGTGTATATTTACACACACACACACACACACACACACACACATATATATATATATACACACACACACACACACACACATGCATGAGGGACATTGGAAGAACATTTGAGTCATTCGTAGTGACGTAAGGTCGGTAAACCTCCGAATAACGTTATGTAACTACTAGTCATCATAGGTCTAAATAAGAACTAAAGGACAAGAATAACATGATACAAATAACATTACAACATAAGGAAAGGACATGAACACCATAACTAACATGAGTAGAGTCGTTATTATGGGATGTTCGTTTACGTTTTGTTTCAGTTGGATTCATGCAAAAAGAAAGAAAGGATAGCCTTAACATACCTTCGTCGATTCATGTGAAAACTCAAATGAAGAAGCTTGCACCGCACCTCAATCTACAACACGATAATAACATTCTCGTTAGACTAAACAAACACTAGTACACGATATATCAAGCGACAAGCTTGTTTACAATGAATCGGACAGCATCTCTGTTATATCCCGTATTTTGTACGTCGGGATATTCCGAGACAAGTGTGAAAAGTTAAGAGTAAGACTACTTTCCGATTTTGTTTTAAGGCATAGTTTGCCTATGATCTCATTGGAAGGAAATATTAAGGAGAATTTGGGGATAAAAGTGCAATTATGGAAACATATGTTTCATGAAATATGGGGCCAAAAGTGAAGCTTTGGAAACTTGGAATTTTAAAAAAAAAGAAGAAAAGAAAGGGGGGTGGCCGGCCACATGGAAATGTGGGCCATGGCCATATGTATTAATTGTATATGTGTGTATAAGATGATAAGTAAGTCATCTTGGTCATTTGTTGTCTTAGAAATTTCAAGAAAACTTGAGAAAACACAAGAATGGCCATTCGGCCATGTTCAACCAAGAAAGGGCCAAGAGATATTGTTCATGAAAAATTCCTTTCTTCTAGGTTTTCTACTAATTAAAAGGCCCTCGTTAACGTGAAGTGGTTGTTCGAACAAGAAAATCATTTTTGTGCCATGAACATGATTCTAGCCGAGAAAGAACAAGGTGGAAAAAAAGGTATGGTTCAATCTTATTTTTCATGTCTTATGAATGATTTGCGCATGTTGTGGTATGTAGAAATAAATGAAATACATGAAATTGTGATGTTGAAGTAGTAGCCGTGTGGTATAGTTTGGCCGTGCATGTGTAGAGTTGGGTTGGAGTGATGAATTAATTGTATTCAACGTGTTGGTGTGTTGTTGTAATGTGTAGAAAATGGATGAAAACCATGGAATGTGTGTGTTGTGGTGTTGGTCGAAAATGGGCTGATTTGGTGTAGGTATATGGACTAAGGTGATATAGTATTTTGGTTGTCGTCGTTGTGAATTTTATGACGTAAAATGAAGGTTTGATGATCCAAATTGAAGATTAAATTGTTGCGGGCTGATTTGGAACATAATGTGATTGTAATATGATTTCTTGTATTGACGAAAATTATAATGCTAACGTATGGAATTGTTGATATAGTTTATGAATTTGGAAGGAGGAAATGTGTTATTGATGTTCCTAATGTAGTTGGAAGATTTCGGGTTCCATGGCATATTGTTGGATTGTTTTGAAATATAATGCGGATTGTTGGAAATGTTCTTGAATCGCGTTAGAAAGGTTTTGGATTGTTATTTGAATATGCGATCGTTGATATTAGTTTGGATATATGTAGTTGAATGGAATATTTATGAACGTCGTCAAATTATGTAGAAAGGAGTTATTAATATTAGAATGCGTTTGGAATTGCTTATTGATATCGTTTATATGGTTGTTGATATTGTTGTTGAATATTTGGCCGAGTTAAATTCTCGGGGATGTCCAAGTTATAGGGGAAGTGCTGCCGAAATTTCTGTAGAAAAAGTAATGGCTTGGAATTGGATTCTTTGATGTTTATGACTAATATCCAATATCTATTGACGTTGTGCAGACCTTGGAGAGTCGGGACTTGAATTCGGATTAGCTTAGGAAGCGGCTAAGGTATGTAAAGCTCGCCCCTTCTTTCTTTGGCATGTCTTAGTTAAAAATAAGTTATGACACGAATTACGAGGTAACTCTACTCTTGCGGTCCGAGCATGTTTATGATCCATATTTGTTCTTGATATTCATATTCTTAATGTAGTCAAATTATGGTGTTTATGTTTTTCGCATGAATGGATTTCAAAGATTGCATAAAAGTTGTTTTCAAAAAGAGTTTGTTTCCTAAACGATTCCGGAACTACGAACGTCCGTAACTTTCTCATAAAGGCTCGGATCGCTTCGATTTGTTCGTAGAAAGTTCTAAAGTGAATAATGTTTGTAACTTTCGAGGCGGACTCGGGTTGGTTTGGCATAATACTATGATCCCTATGGTTTAAATATGACTATGATCCCAAGGGTTTTGTTAGCGGGGCCGGGACACGCTATTCACCGAGTCCCTCACTAGAGGGCCGGGTACGGTATGTATATATATATATGTATATCTGCATGCATCCATGATTATGATTATGATATGATTTTACTCACCGAGTCCCTCCCTAGAGGGCCGGGTACGGTATATATGTATGATGATATGATGACACGGTTATGATTTGATTGTACTTACCGATATATGTCTATGCATGATAAATGTTTTGAAAGGAAAATCTTCCGATTTCTCTGTACTCTTTACTTCAGTATGATCCCGCTTATTGTATTTCATGCTTTACATACTCAGTACATATTCCGTACTGACCCCCTTTCTTCGGGGGCTGCGTTTCATGCCGCGCAGGTACACCCAGATGAGTTGATGATATTAGCAGGAGATGTTCCAGCGGGATTGGCGAGCTCCACTTTCTACGGAGTGCTGCCGAGTCAAAATATTATGATATGGATTCATGTTTCGTGTTAGAGACTTTGAAGACAGTGTTGTGCGTATTAGATGTCGGTTATGCAAATGGCTATGTAAGCCGATGTATTATTATGCGTTGTGTTATAAGTTTCCTATGTTGCAAGATTTTATTTGATTTGAGAAAAACAAAAAGCATATTGTTAATTTGATAAATTTTCGTTATATATATATTTGTGTCATGATTTGAAAGCCAGCGTGATTATGAGTATCAGGTGAGTCAGCGGGTTCACTCGGCCCTAAATAAGGGTCGGGTGCCCATCACACCCTAACGAAATGAGGGTGTGACAAATTATTATCGAGAGCGGTTCGTCTTGGGGGTTGTACGCAAAGTCGTGTCTCGCAGTGAGTCCGTTTATGGTGTGAAGCGCGCCACGTTTATAAACGAGGAGGCTACGAGGCATCTAGGAAGGTTACTCTTCTTTGACACATAGAGCCAAGTCATAGGAAATGAGATTATTTGCGCTAACCTCTCGATTTCGACGAAGAAATGGCATCGACGGAAGAAAACGGCCGCGACATTGGAAGCTACGAAGTACGCAGGTAAGTAACGGTATGAAAGATATATGCGGGCAAGATAGTGAAGTACGATTGAAATACGGTGAAGATTAAAAGGGCAAGGTAAACAAGAAAGTGTGACAGGTGCCGATTGAGTTGGGCACACAAGGTATGTTTATTATTTTTGTACTGTCAATGATATTGGGAGCCCTGTGTGGCTGTGATATGACATGAAATGTTTATATATATTGTTATATCCCGCATTTTGTACGTTCGGATAATCCGAAATAATTGTGGGAAGTTAAGAGCCAAGCTATAATTTTTAATTTTGTTGAGCACATATGTGGGTTATGGAAAAAAATATATTATCGCGGAAGGATCGAGGAAGGCTAAGGGCACAATTGGAATTTCGGAAATTTATTTCGTGAATTACAAAATATGGCCCATAACTAGTTGGGCTCAAAAAAAAAGAAAAGAAAAAGGAACAAAAGGCCCAAGAGGTGGCCGGCCAAGGCATATGGCCCAAGGCCCATGTGGAATTAAAAATCCATGTGATAAAATGGGGTGGCCACCATATTATTCTTCATATTTTCAAGAACCTTCAAGAAAAGAAAATGGAGGGGAAAGACTTAAGGCCATACGGCCATATCCGTGGAAAATTGAGGTCTTCCATTTTGATCCCAAAAATTTGTTTCTTCATGTATTCCTACTAATTCAAGGATGCTCTTCAACGTGGTATAATTATTATAGCAAGAAAGCTATTCTTGGTTGCAAGTTCACAAATTCAAGAAAAGGAGAAATTGAAGGAAAGGTGAGAATTTTATTCTTTTTATGTTATGGAATATACATATATGTGTTGTAGTATGTGAGAATGGAAGAAAAGTATGAAAATTGTGTGTTGTGTGTGCATGAAGGTGGGGCCGAATATATGTGTGTGGGTGAGTAGTTGTGTGTTGTGATATTGTGTAGGATTGGTGAACTATTTGTATTTAGCTTGTTGTGTGATTATTGTAATGTGTGGAAAATGAGTGAAACTTATAAGACTATACATGTTGAAGCTTGGCCGAAAGTGGGCTGATTTGGGTAAGCATGTGGGACTAATGTGATGTAGTATTTTGGTTGTCGTCGTTATGAATTATATGATGAAAAATGAAGTTGCTAACGAATGGATTGTTGACGTAGTTTACGAATTTGGAAGAAAAGAATGCATTGCGTTGCTCTTGCCAAGTTTAGATAGTTTCGGGTGGAGTAGTATATTGTTGGAGTTATTTGAATTATTGTATGGGTTACTTGGAATGTTCTTGAATCGCGTTCGAATGGTTTTGGATTGTTATTTGAATATGTGATCGTTAATATTAGTTTGAATATATGTAGTTGGAATGAATATGAGAATGTTGGTATTGAGTTGGAAAGAAGACTAGTATGCTATCTTGTGTTTCGTAATTGATTGTGGATATTGTTGGTATTGTTGTGTTGTTGAATTTGGCCGAGTTTAATTCTCGGGGTATCGTATTGATAGGGGAGGTGCTGCCGGAATTTTGGTAGACAAGTATTAAACCAAGATTGAGAGTTAAAGTCTCATGAATAGTAACTGGTAAATGTGACCATTTGCAGATTCTAGGCGAAACGGGATTCGAGATTGAACGAGCATAAGACGTCCGAAAGGTATGTAAGGCTTCACTTTCTTTCTTTGGCATGTCTTAGACGTAGTAGGCCTGAATATGTGCCTCGGGGACAATTCCTTTCTTAGAAATTCGAGATTGAAATTAACTACTATTCATTCAAAGAGAATTGAAATAGAAATTGTGTGAAATGATGGAAGAACTCCTAAACCTTTAACTTGCAAGAGTAGAACCCGACTACCTCATTATGTTCTACAATGTACGTGGTGGTGTGACAATGTTCCTAGTATAATTATTTCCTCGGTTTTCCAAGAAATGGTCACGGGAAACGCGTTTGTGGTTCACCGATGATTTTTTAAAGAACTAGTTTGTATAAAGAAACACAAAATTGTTTTTTCTAAAACCACTCCGACGTGGGGGTGTGAGATTTTAATATTTATACTTTCTAAAACCACTCCGAAGGGGTGCGGTGGCCTCGGCTTATGCCCGAGTGTCCTATGGCCTCGGTCCGTGTCCGAGCGAGCGTGGCCTCGGTGACCGAGTGTGCTATGGCCTCGCTCACGTCCGGGGAGTACTATGGCCTCGACCTATGTCCGAGTGAGCTACTTTTTTCCAAAAACCACTCCGAAAGCGGGTGCGAGATCTTACTATTTCATTTCACTTACTACTTTTATCATTACTAAAATGCCCGAAGGGGCCGTTATTATTATTATGCCGGAAGCGGCAATGCCCGAAGGGGCCACCATTGGTATTGAGCCGAAGCGGTTGCCGAAAGGGGCCATTATTGATATTAGTTTTTAAGCCGCCGCCCGAAGGGGCCATTATTGATATTGAGGAAGCGGTTGCCCGAAGGGGCTATCATTATTATGCCGGAAGCGGCGCATGTGATGTATTACATTACTTACTGGGACTCGTTAGTTGGATTGCGATTATTTACTTAAAGCTTGTTGAGACTCGTGCATTTATCTATGTTTTCTCTTAAGCGAAGGCTGCAGTAATGAGCGTGATTGTGATTTCTTCCCTCTAAATTGAGCTATGGTTATTATTGGTTATCGCTTTACATACTCGGTACATATTCACCGACCCTCCTTCTTCGGGGGTCGCGTTTCATGCCACGCAGGTACACCCAGACGAGTGAAAGACTTTGCTAGGAGCTGTTCCAGAAGAATTGGCGAGCTCCATCTCAGTTCGGAGTGTTGACAGGTCGAGTACTGATGTCATAGCATTTGTACATTCTAGAGACTTTGCAGACAGTGTCCTGCGGATAGTGCGTCGGGAAGTGCGAATAATTTGTGAATGTTAAAAGAATATGTATTTCCAGATAATGATTGTTGTTTGAAAAGTTCCATGTTTTAAGAAGTTTTCGAAATGGCAGGTTTTATTACGCGAATGTCTAAGGGTTCGCTCGACTCTGAGGAGGGTCGGGTGCCCATCACACCCTAGTAAGGTCGGGGTGTGACATATATGTTGGCCCTGTGAGGCATTGTTGGTATTTCCTGTGTACAGGTTTTGAGATAATAACGATTCTGAGAGGAAAATCTGTCAAAATTTTCCCAGAAATAAAGTGAGAATGAGATATAGATTTGTAATATGTCTCGGAAGGTCGCGCCAATAGTAATGAAAAAAAGATTGATTGACTAAGCTACGAGTACGGCCGACACCGAGAAAGAAGCTAATTATTGAATCGGGGATAATAATAATTATAAGGTCGATGGTTATATGGTACAGAGAAATTGAAAAGAATTAAGAAGTGTTATATTATCAGATTGATTACGAACAGGATGTAATATGAATATAGCGAGGACTGTTATGGAAATAAGTAAAGCCCATTTGAAAAGCGGCTAAAGCTATGACGTGGTCTACGTAGCTAGAATGTAAAAGTAAATGTGAAATGGAAAAGTGAGTTATGGAACGAGTAAGCGAGACTTATTAAGTTTTGTAAGGAAAGTCTGGAATAAAGGTTATACAACAGTGGAAATGATAGCGAGTGTAAGGAAAGAGAAGGTAATCGGAAGGAGGAAGTAAGAAGAGAGTGAGACAACGGCATAGTAATAGACCATGATACGCGTAGTTAAGGATCCAGGTGCCAAAAGTGACGGGAATGTGAACGACTTGGTTACAGAAGAGACGAGGAACGGGGCAAAATGGGAGCAGAAATCCAAAGGCCGGTAATCAAGCATCTATAAGTAATGACGATCAAAGTGAACTCATCGCCGTCAGGGACCTGGAAGTTCAGGACGAAAAGTAATCATATCCACAGGTGAAAGGCGAATACCGAGGACCAAAGGAGGGCAAAATAGTAATTATGTTACGAGGGCATGTTGAAATCTGTGAAGGCTTCAATTTACCCCAGACTACGTGACGGAGGTCATGCGATAAAGTGGACGCAGTTATACGGGCGTTAAAGTGTCGTATTCCGCCAGAGTTCCGAGGTTAAGCGTGCTAGAGTAAGAGAAATTCTAGGATAGGTGACCCCCTGGGAAGTTTTCTGAAAGTTAAATAAATTCAGACGCAAGAAGTGAATGAGGAGTTAGAGTGACTTAAGGGCAAATTAAGAGTCTGAGGAGTGGCCCTAAAAGGTCTCGCAGAATGGGGCGAATTAGACCGATAAAGAGGGAGAAAGTGCATCACAGTTCTAGGATTAGAGTGAATTGGAATAGTGTTTGGAGATATCTTGTAAGCAAGATAGTAGGGACTATATGTGTACATAGGTACGCGCAGGATATCCTGTACATGGTTAGATCAGCGGATATATGTATTCCGGTAATCAACGTGGCGGTATATGGAAGGCACTAATTGGACAGAATAACGAGGTTCAAGTGGAAAAGATAAATAAAGAGTGCAAATGTTACAAGGCAAACTGATGTTGTTTTCACTACAAGTTAAGCTTGGAAAGTGTTAGTGCAACGACATTTGGAAAAGAAAGAAAGTGAGTAAACGAACGGCAACGGGAACCAAAATATCGAAATAGAAGCGCCGCCTAATTAAGATTGGAAATACGGATATAGAGCAAAGTAGAATTGGGTAACAGTATAAGTACACCCCTAAAGGGGGGGAGCGAGGGAGAGAGATACAAGTGTAAGACGAAGAAAATTCGACGCTACAATGTCCTGGACACGAATACTTGGGCCGCAGGTAAAGCTCTTTGCTGAGACAAGCGAGGGAGATCGAAAAGCCAGCAGTAAAGGGGTAGAAGTTAGGGTAATAATCGAGATGGCGCTGAGAATTAATTATAAATATCTTGAGTAACGCGATATTAGGAAATGGAGACTTAAAGAGTGGATACGATAAAGAAAAGTAACGAGTAGCTTACGGAGATATTGTGAAAGGTAGTACGGCGGTACGGGATCAGAGGTTAAGAGGTAGGCAATAGAGAGGTTGCTAACAGTAGACAATTTCCTATGGTAGGAAGTGAGAAAAGCGGGGGAAAAGAAGTATGATAGGGTAGACTCCTAGCGAATGTGAGCACGGGAGTAAGATCTGGGATAGTACGAATCAGGAAAAGGAACGAGCGTGATTAAGATTAAATACGCAGGTCGTACAAGGGCAGTCATGTCACCTATGAATAATTATACACTGGAGATGAGACAAAGTAAAGGCTTAACAAGAAAAGTTTAGGATCGGTAACAACAATACGGTGATGACACTTTAGGTGCATTAGGGAAAGATGTTAGGATGAGTTGAGATAGATTACCAAGGTGGAACTAGTACTGAGAACGAACAGGACATGCTTATGGTTGAACCAAGAATGTATTCTGACGCTGATGATAGGAGGAGAGAGGCAAGGATAAAGTGAAATGTAAGGATTAGCGAAGCTACGTTGAGGCAGTTCTTAGAAAAATTCGACCCCCCTTTGTACATTCGGGTAAGGATTGCAACATTACGTGTGACAGGAAAGTTGAGAGCAAGATCTGAGCAAGGGACGATAGAAGAGTTCGGATTAAAGATAAGGTAATGACATGAAACAATGTGCTGAAAATGTAACAAGATGAGTAAAGGAAGATTGTAAGACGATTTAAGCAAGGATCGAACTAGTTGGCCACAAAAAGGAGGTGAATTTATACGCCGACTTCTTTCGAATTGTATCACCGGTAATGGTTAAAGCGTGGAACGGCTATTAGCAACTCGGTGAAGAACGACAATCATATGGCGACAATCGGTGTCAACACACGTTTCTAGATCGGCGAATGGGTATACTCGAAGATATCATCCGTAAGGAATATAATCATATTCAACAAGAAGGAAGAGCTTAACTCGAGATGCACTGAACCTTATTACGCTAACTGCGAGGCAAGTAGGTTGCGTGCTAAAGACGTAGCTTCCGTTAAGGCACCGTGCGTACAATAATAAAGGAAATGACTTGCGAACCCGAGGGAGGAAATGAAAGAGAAAATGTGATTGGTAAATAAGGTTACACGTTATGGTTGTACAGGAAATTCCCCCCCCCCCCCCCTCGAGATCCTTGAGACCCTATATGACTAGTTGAACATTCGAGGACGAATTTTCTAAAGGGGGGAAGGATGTTATATCCCGTATTTTGTACATCGGGATATTCCGAGACAAGTGTGAAAAGTTAAGAGTAAGACTACTTTCCGATTTTGTTTTAAGGCATAGGTTGCCTATGATCTCATTGGAAGGAAATATTAAGAAGAATTTGGGGCTAAAAGTGCAATTATGGAAACTTATGTTTCATGAAATATGGGGCCAAAAGTGAAGCTTTGAAAACTTGGAATTTAAAAAAAAAAAAAAAAAAAAAAGGGGGGGGGGGGGGTGGCCGGCACACGGGAAGGTGGGCCATGGCCATATGTATTAATTGTATATGTGTGTGTATAAGATGATAAGTAAGTGATCTTGGTCATTTGTTGTCTTAGAAATTTCAAGAAAACTTGAGAAAACACAAGAATGGCCATTCGGCCATGTTCAACCAAGAAAGGGCCAAGAGATATTGTTCATGAAAAATTCCTTTCTTCTAGGTTTTCTACTAATTAAAAGGCCCTCATTAACGTGAAGTGGTTGTTCGAACAAGAAAATCATTTTTGTGCCATGAACATGATTCTAGTCGAGAAAGAACAAGGTGGAAAAAAAGGTATGGTTCAATCTTATTTTTCATGTCTTATGAATGATTTTCGCATGTTGTGGTATGTAGAAATAAATGAAATACATGAAATTGTGATGTTGAAGTGGTAGCCGTGTGGTATAGTTTGGCCGTGCATGTGTAGAGTTGGGTTGGAGTGATGAATTAATTGTATTCAACGTGTTGGTGTGCTGTTGTAATGTGTAGAAAATGGATGAAAACCATGGAATGTGTGTGTTGTAGTGTTGGCCGAAAATGGGCTGATTTGGTGTAGGTATATGGACTAAGGTGATGTAGTATTTTGGTTGTCGTCGTTGTGAATTTTATGACGTAAAATGAAGGTTTGATGATCCAAATTGAAGATTAAATTGTTGTGGGCTGATTTGGAACATAATGTGATTGTAATATGATTTCTTGTATTGACGAAAATGATAATGCTAACGTATGGAATTGTTGATATAGTTTATGAATTTGGAAGGAGGAAATGTGTTATTGATGTTCCTAATGTAGTTGGAAGATTTCGGTTCCATGGCATATTGTTGGATTGTTTTGAAATATTGTGCGGATTGTTGGAAATGTTCTTGAATCGCGTTAGAAAGGTTTTGGATTGTTATTTGAATATGCGATCGTTGATATTAGTTTGGATATATGTAGTTGAATGGAATATTTATGAATGTCGTCAAATTATGTAGAAAGGAGTTATTAATATTAGAATGCGTTTGGAATTGCTTATTGATATCGTTTATATGGTTGTTGGTATTGTTGTTGAATATTTGGCCGAGTTAAATTCTCGGGGATGTCCAAGTTATAGGGGAAGTGCTGCCGAAATTTCTGTAGAAAAAATAATGGCTTGGAATTGGATTCTTCGATGTTTATGACTAATATCCAATATCTATTGACGTTATGTAGACCTTGGAGAGTCGGGACTTGAATTCGGATTAGCTTAGGAAGCGGCTAAGGTATGTAAAGCTCGCCCCTTCTTTCTTTGGCATGTCTTAGTTAAAAATAAGTTATGACACGAATTACGAGGTAACTCTACTCTTGCGGTCCGAGCATGTTTATGATCCATATTTGTTCTTGATATTCATATTCTTAATGTAGTCAAATTATGGTGTTTATGTTTTTCGCATGAATGGATTTCAAAGATTGCATAAAAGTTGTTTTCAAAAAGAGTTTGTTTCCTAAACGATTCCGGAACTACGAACGTCCGTAATTTTCGCATAAAGGCTCGAATCGCTTCGATTTGTTCGTAGAAAGTTCTAAAGTGAATAATGTTTGTAACTTCCGAGGCGGACTCGGGTTGGTTTGGCGTAATACTATGATCCCTATGGTTTAAATATGACTATGATCCCAAGGGTTTTGTTAATACGTTTATGATGTATGTTATATTTCCGAAAGATATTTGATAAGAGTATTGTCCGACTTTCAAATGACATTCCATTTGGACTACTTCATTGAGTCTTGGAAATGTTTTATTTGCATTTGGTTTCTCACTACTCTGCTCGTGCAAGCTCAATATGTCTTTCACCGAGTCCCGGCCGGGTACGCATTCGTGCAACTTCTCTCGCATTATTCACCGAGTCCCTCACTGTAGGGCGGGTACTCTATATATATATATGAGATGGGGATGGCGGCAGGATGGCATACCGAGTCCCTTGCTGGGCCGGGGCCGGGACACGCTATTCACCGAGTCCTCACGTAGGGGCGGGGTACGTATGTATATATATATATGTATATACGCATGCATCCATGATTATGATTATGATATGATTTTACTCACCGAGTCCCTCCCCGTAGGTCGGGTACACCGTATATATGTACGATGATATGATGGCACGGTTATGATTTGATTGTACTTACCGATATATGTCTATGCATGATAAATGTTTTGAAAGGCAAGTCTTCCGATTTCTCTGTACTCTTTACTTCAGTATGATCCCGCTTATTGTATTTCATGCTTTACATACTCGCACATATTCCGCATCGACCCCTTTCTTCGGGGCCCGCGTTTCGTGCCGCGGAGTACACCCAGATGAGTTGATGATATGAGCAGGAGATGTTCCAGCGGGATTGGCGAGCTCCACTTTCTCCCAGAGTGTTGCCGAGTCAAAGTATTATGATATGGATTCGTGTTTTGTGTTAGAGACTTTGCAGACAGTGTTGTGGGTATTAGATGTCGGTTATGCAAATGGCTAGTAAGCCGATGTATTATTACGCGTTGTGTTATAAGTTTCCTATGTCAAGAAGATTTTGTTTGATTTGAGAAAAACAAGAAGCATATTGTTCTTCGATAAATTTTCGTTATATATATATATTTGTGTCATGATTTGAAAGCCAGCGTGATTATGAGTATTAGGTGAGTCAGCGGGTTCGCTCGGCCCTAAATAAGAGTCGGGTGCCCATCACACCCTAACAGAAATGAGGGTGTGACAATCTCCCCTATTTCTTTCACATCCCTCAAGTTCAAATACCAAGAACAACAACACCCACATCAAATCGATTAACTTCTAGCCACGAATGGACTTATAACAACCAAACAGTCCATACAACAACAACAACATCAAAATATGATTTGCCGCTATTAATCCCGTATTTCTCATCTAAAAATTTATCTATGACCTAGAAGAACTTAAGTGTATCTAGGAGAGGATAATTCGTACCTTATATGTCAAGAACTACTCCTCTTCCACCTTAATTAACTTTGAAGAAAGCCCATATTCAAAGAACACGACAAAACAGAACAACGAGATTGAGCCGTGAACAAAACCCGTATGTTGTTCTTCAGAAAAATTATACTTTGCTCCCTTAAAAAGTGGAACTTATGTTGATATTAAGAGACTATAATTGAAGTTTCTTGCTGTATCAATTGAAGTTATTATTGCAGCACCTGATTGATACTAGCAAGGTAGTTGTTGTTATATGCAAACTCGATAAGAGGCAACCGGTCGTCACAGTTTCCTTTGAAATCCATTAGGAATGCCTGCAACATATCTTCAAAGGCCTAAATCATCCATTCTCCTTGACCGTCTGTTCGCGATGGAAGGTCGTACTAAGACTCACCTGAGTCCCTAGACACTTCTAGAAAGACCTCCAGATATTTGGTGTGAACTGAGCGCCTCAGTCAGATATAATAGACATAGGAGTAGCATGGAGGTGCACTATCTCTTTAATATACAGCCTCACATAATCCTCAGTTGAATAACTGGTATTGATTGGCAAAAAATATGAGCTGACTTGGTTAGCCTATTGATGATTACCCAAATAGAGTCGAACTTGTGATAGGAACGAGGAAAACCTGTTATGAAATCCATATTGATTACCTCTCATTTCCAAGTTGGTATTTCTATACCTTATAGTAACAATCTGAAATTCCATCTATGCGTTTCATCTCATAGTTGGGTATTGTAGCTCTATAAGTTAATACGGTTTTACCTTAATTAGTGATCTCGAATTCATTAGCGAGACTCTGGAATGTGTCCATTAAATCAAACCTCAATCGATGCTAATCGCATGAGTTGTTCTCCTCATACTCTATATTTTGCCAACAATTATGCGAGCCATATAATTAACCTTACGTAGGGCTATGTGCTCGTAACGGTCATCTGATGACTACCTGTAAGATTTATTTCCTTAACGTTATGGCACATCGTGGTTGACCCTGGATGACTATGATAACGGGAGTAATATATTTCCTCTAGGATCCGATGCCGTAGTGTTGCTATATCTACAGCACATAATCAGCTTGATTTGTTGAGAGTCCTTTTCTTATCTCACAGGCTGGTACCTCATTCTATTGAACTCCTTTCTTTAAATTACAAAACAAGGCAGGGTGTCACGACCCAAACTGGAGGGCCATGACGGGCACCTGACCATACTAGTCAAGCACCACCTGACATACATCTGTAACATCAACATAAACATAGGTGGGCTGATAGGACCATCATATGACTCTCAATAAACTCACAAGGAACATGCATGTATCAATCTATTCTGAACGACTCATCTGACTGTACATCATCTGATCATACTGGACATCATCTGACTGTACATAACTATTTACAAGCCTCTAATGGAAAACATAACACAACATGGCCGGGACAGGGCCCCGCCATACCCATACACATGTGCATACATATATATATACATACGACCATGCTGTCTCCTGGCATCTCCGAAACAAATGGAGTGCATCAACCTCCTTCTCTAGGCTGACATCCTAATAGATGGATCACCAACCTGTATCTCAGAACCTGCGGGCATGAAACACAGCCGCCCAAGCAATAGGGGAGTCAGTACAAATAATGTATCGAGCATGTAAGGCATGAAAATAACATATACGTAAGAATCATGAAAAGCATCGGAGATATATGAGTTAATCTGTATATCTGAATGTATCTGTGTGACTTTAAATCTAGAAATATCTGTATAACTCTGTATAACAGGAAGTGCCTCTTAGTGCGTATGACATGCATGCTTTCTTTCAAAAATAATATACATAGATCATAGTATAATTGTTAGTGCTGTGGAATGTACAACCCGATCCATAATGTTAGTGCTGCAGAACGTGCAGTCCGATCCATATATCATATCATCCCCTCTGTGGGCATCATCATCATTGAGTAATAACTGATCAGGTGGTAATGCGTATATAATACTTATCCCTTTCCCCATACCCCACATACATATAATATATGTGTATATAACGCCTTCTGGTCATGGGTCAATGTGCATATGTATAAATGAATGCAGTGCATATGTATAAATGAATGCAATGCATAAGTAAGATGAATAAATAGAACTCTCGGAGTGACATAAAGTCGTACTACCTTTGATAAACATCTTTGAGCTAACATCATCAGTATGCGTAATCTCAAGACCCATGAGCAGAAGGAATAATCATAAAAAGGGGTACAAGAACATCAAAGACTAGAGTACTCCTAATAATTCTAAGAGTAGAGTAATATGGAGGCTCGTTCATTCGTTCATATCATAAGGATCATGCCAAAATGAAAGAAAGGATAGCCTTAACATACCTGGATAATCTCCTTCTCAATCCACAACAAAGCTCAACATAATCCTCTTGTGTCTACAACAAGTGAAATGATATCGTCATCAACAAACAGTGTTGCAACTATCATACTTTGCTAATCTTATAACATACGAAAAATTAGGCAAAGACCTGCCTGTTTATGCTACATCCCAAAGACCACTAAGGGTCGTCAAACAACCCAGCAACAATAACAACAGTAGCAAAAATAACAACGATTCTATATAAGTTTCTCTGATTACCTTAGCAACTATATTGAGCGGCAAGCTCAGTTTATAAATAAAAAAACGTAATTTGAATCCAATTCTGGTTCCATAAATCAGTATACAACCTTTATAAAATCATACTTATGCTTACTATATCATTTCCAGCCCAAAGCATCATAAAAACAACCTTCAAAACAGTCCACACGCCAAACACTTCAATCTTCACTTTTAATCTGTCACACCCTAACAATGGTAGGCAGTACACGGCACCCGACTATCAAAGTCGAGCGAACCCTCGGACATTCGCTTTTATCAAAGGCTCGTCACTTCAAAAACTTTTAAGAACATAAAACTTTCCAAAATAGAAATCATTATCTTTATAACAATTATGAAAACTTTCAATCAAATAGGTACTTTAAGACAACTGGAATCATCTAAAATACATACTCTTTTAAAATCCACAAATGACTCAACTGATATAACTTTGTCGACATCTCAACAAACATACCACATGACACCGTTCTAAGTCTCTACGAAGTAAACTGAACATTGCGAGTCGGGACAGCCCGACATACCCATAATCATACATATCTATACATGACTTAGCACAGCTCTAGGATGAGGTGGAACTTACTTGTCACGACCCAACCCCGTAGGCCGTGACTAATGCCCGAATTGGGCACCCAAACACATTCATAAATCCGAGTCGGCAAACGTATGGCTTATACATACCCAAATATCAAACGCTCGTCTCGTGCATTATATCAAACTCGTCGCAAACATATCTCAAACACAAATTTCTTATATATATCGTGTTTAATAAGGCTATCAAATGGCGCAACGGCCAAAACATATACAAATGCAAGCCGACGAGGCCGTCACTTCGCTTTAACGGGATCGCTTAACATACAACATACAAACACAATCGTACGTAATGGGCATAACCCACATACATGTCCACGTACCTTCAAACAGACAAACAATCGATATGATGTGTAGTCAGGCCCCCGCCGTACCCCCCCAACAAATATATACAAATGCAACGAACAATAATACCAAAAAGCAGTTCAAAAGAGAGCCCC
>NW_026715048.1:0-21421 GCF_029784015.1 Lycium ferocissimum | reverse complement strand
ATTAGAATTTACCTTCTTCACAACCCCCTCAACTTATCCAAAGTTGGCCAAAGATGAAAACGAGTGATCCAACGCTTGAAACAACAACTCCACGTTATCAAGCACCCTCAAATTAGTAGGTTTACGTGAAGAAATAAAATTTTTGGAAGGCTAGCTCTTGGTCTTGATATTTTCCTCCCATGGCCGAATGGTTGTTGTTCTTACTCTCCATGGTTCTTGATTTTTTTCTAAGTCTTGAGATGATATAATATGGTCCCTTAGTCATCTTTTCTTTCATATAATAGCCAACCATGTGGCCATGGCCCCACTCCTAAGGTGGCGGCCACATGGCCCCTTTTGTTTCCTCACTTTCTTTCAATAATAGCCAACTTCTCATTATTCCATCTTTGGTCCCGAAGTTTCTTTAATGTTTCCATACCAATAACGTCATACACACTTAGGTCGCATGACAAAATCGAAGGTCACACGTCTCGACTTCGTGTCCGGAATGGTCTTAACCCTAACTTATCATAGTTAACCCGAATCGTCCCGACGTTGAAATACGGGATGTAACACTTTCACGGATCCGGAGCCGGTATATGATCGTGCGCACTATGATATACTAGGAGCTATCTTTGTGTTACGGTTCCGAGACCGCCATAGGGCCGTGTTCCGTTTATGAAGTTATCTTTGTGATATGGCTTATGATGTGTTGTGATGATGTGTTGTGTTCGGGGATACGAAGATTTGAAATCTTCCGGAGTTATCTTGTGTTGTGGCGCCGATAGAGTGGCGACCACGTTCGTCCGCCGGTCCTATGGACCGCATTTGATATGTGGTGATGTGTGATGAGTTTGTTCTCCGATGATGAGTTTGATCACGATGATGAGACAGGATCCCACATCGGTTCTTGTCATTCCATATGACGGTATCGCGATGCGTTCGGTATGAGTATGCATGATTTGTGTGTCGGATGTAAGTACTTAGATAGTTGGGTTATTACGACTTCGCTTTCGTACTTCCTACTTTAGTTATGACTCGTTTGATGTATGCTTGCTTTACGTACTCGGTACATATTTAAATGCGACCCCGCTTTCTTCGGGAGGCGTTTCATGCCACGCGAGCCACACGGATGAGTAGGTGATGTTGAGAAAAGATGCTCCGGATTGGCGAGCTCCATTTCCTCCGGAGTGCTACCTGAGTCGAGTGCTTTGTATGGTGTTCGAGGTTATGACGAGAGACTTTGCGAACGATGTCGAGTGTATGATATGTCGGGTACGGTTTTGTGTCGGCTACGTAAGCGGCGTGTTTGTATGCATTATGCTACCGATGTGTTTGGCAAGCGGCTATATAAGCCGAAGTTCGTTATGCCTTATATTATAGATTTTATACTATTGCAAATTTTTATTTGGTTTGAAAGAAAAAAAAGCATGTTTGTTCTCCGAAAATTTTTCATTACGTGCGTATGTTATGTTTTGTGGGCCCAGTTTGGGTATGGACATTACGATAGTCGGCCGGGTTCGCTCGGCCCTAGGTAAGGGTCGGTGCCCATCACACCCTATCGGAAATTGGGGTGTGACAAAGTGGTATCGGAAGCAGTGTCCGTCCTAGGGTTGTGCAAAGTCGTGTCCGGAGAGTCTTGTTTATGGTGTGTTGCGCGCCACATTTATAAACGGAGGCTACGGGGCATTTAGGATGGTTACTCTTCTTTCACATACCGAGATCGTGCCGTAGAAGCCAAGTCATAGGAGATGGGACTCCTTACCCGATTTGTGATTGCGGCCCGAAGAATGGCACCGATAGAAGAAAACGATTGGTGATGTTGGAAGTCGCAAAGTACGCGAGTAAGTAAAGGTATGAAGATGTATGTTGGGAAAGATATTGAAGTTGCGATCGAAGTACGAGTCAAGCCTAAAGGGGGAAAGTAAACAAGAAAATGTAACGAGGTGTCGTTTGAGTTGGGCATACGGGGTATGTTTATAATTTGTGTATTGTTGAGGATATTGGAAGCCCCGTGTGGCAAAGGACATGATGTGATATGTGTATATGTATGTTGGCCCCGTGAGGCATTGTTGGTATTTCCTGCGTGCGGAGTTTTGAGATAGTGACAATTATAGAGGAAACTACCGAAATTTTTCCCGTAAATGGAAAGAGAATAAGATGTGTGTTTGTAATACGACTTGAAAGGTCGTGCCGATAGTAAGAGTGAGATTAAGACAAGAATAAGAAGGAAAAGTTTAACCTGAGATCCTTATAATGTTTTATGAGACTAGTTGAACATTCGAGGACGAATGTTCTAAAGGGGGAAAGGATGTTACACCTCGTACTTCGTACGTCGGAATATTCTAAGTTGGTTGCGGCAGGTATGGACAAGACTTTTAATTTTCGGTTTTGTTGATTTTGTCTCAATGCATAAGTCGCATATTCATCTTTTGTTGATATGAAGTGTTAAGGGTAAGGTTGGAATAAGGAAAAATTAGAGAATGAAAGTTGGAAGAATTTTGGGACCAAAAAATGAATTAAGAAAACTTGGAAATCATTGAAGTTGAGGGGTCAAAGTGGCCGGCCAAGATAATTGTGGGCCAAGGCCACATGTTCTCATTTTACTTGGAAATTTAAAAGATGACCAAGTCATCTTTTCCTTCATTTATCCATAGAGAGTTCAAGAAACATTGAGAGAAAGGGAGAGAGAGCCATTCGGCTCTCTCCTTGGCCGAGCAACACCAAGGAAAAAAAAGGGGTGAAGAAAAAAAAAAAACAATAGTTTCCTCAAACAATTCTACTCTTGGGAAGGTGCTAAACAACATGAGATAGTTGTTGAATTGAGCAAAGCTCTTATTCTTGTGAAACTCCACCATGGCCGTATGAACAAGTAGAAGGGAGAAGGTAAGTTCCAAGTCTCTTTTATGTGTTATGCATGATTTGTTGACGTTGTAGTACGTAGAAATGAATGAAAAACATGAAGATATAGATGTTGAAGTTGAACCGTGGATGATGACTTTTGGCCGTGCATGTGTATGGTATGTTAGGAGTGGTGAATTAATTCTAATTAGCATGTTTTGTTTGTTGTGGAGTGAAGAAAAGGATGAAAATCATGCCTATGTGTTTGGATGGTGTTGGCCGAATAGGTCCCTTTGTGTAATTGGGAATGAACAAATTGTCGTTAGCGTTTTCGTTATCGTCGTTGTGGATTGTGTGATGAAAAATGCAAGTTTGACGACTTAAAACAATGTTATGTTAGTTATGGGATGGTTTGGAAGTTTATGCATTTTATGTGATTTTTGTATTTATGAGAATTGCTTTGTTAAGGCGTGGATTATTAGTGAAATTCATGAATTTGGAAGGAAAGGATATATTTGGTGTTGTTCTCGGGTTTGGAAGTAATTTCGGGTAAGTTGGAATAATATTTGGTTGGTTGGAACTATTGTATGACTTGCTTGAAGTGTTCATGTATATTATTTGAATGGGTTTGGATCAGTAATGAAACGGATGAGCGTTAATGATAGTTTGATTATATATGGTTCGTTTGGATATATGAAGTTGAATTGAACATAATTGGAATGCGTTGGAATATTTGAAGAAGAGTTATTAGCATTATAATGTACTTTGAATGAATTGATAATGTTGTTGGAATGGGAATTGGTGTTGTTGTGTTAAGGAATTGGCCGAGTTTAATTCTCGGGGTTGGTGAATATATAGGGGAAATGCTGCCCAATTTTTGGTAGAAAAAGCAATGGTTTGGAATTGGATCCTTTAGCGCTGGACTAATGTTCGATGCCTATTGATGTTGTTGTAGATTCTTGAGAAGACGAACTTGCGTTTGGATTAGCTTAGGAAGCAAGCCAGGTATGTGAAGCTTACCCTTCTCTTCTTTTTGGCATGTCTTAGACGGAATTAAGGTATAACATGATATGTACCTCGGGGAAATTCCATTCGTAAATCTCGAATATATTTGTGAATCGTATTTGCTTGTCTTTGCATCCTTAGTATGGTCAAGTCGTGGTTTGTATGTCTTCGATATGGTTGAGTTTGGAATATTGTAAGCAATTCGTATAAGTTCCTTGATGTTCGTATCTTTAACGCGGTTGAGTTATGACCCTTATGTCTTTTGTAGGATTAAACTTTTAAGGTTTCAAAAGAGTTCTATTTTCAAAAGAATCTTGTTTTCAAAAGAGACTCGTTCCAAAACGACCTTGAAACTACGAACGTCCGTAACTTTTGCATACGACCTCGAAACGTCCCAAAACATAATATGTAAGTTCATAAGGCATCACTCTCCCTACCCCTCGTAGTCGGGCTCGGACGGGGGTCGGCACCCGTCCGTGGGGCCCGCGGCCTTTCTATGCTACCTTTATGGATTTTTCGAAAAATTTAATATTTTCTTCATTGTGACTATTTATTTATGTATTTGTCGAGTTGGAAATAAGGATTTTATGTCCATGATTTTGATACATAATTGTGGTTTCTAAAATTCGGTTTGACATGTTCCCGAGCGAAATTCGGAAGAAAACTTGATTTGACTACGGTTTTGGATTTTCAAAAAAAAAGAGGTTCGTTTGATCATTCGGTTGAGTCTGTGATGATGTCTGACATGCGTGTGATTACTTACGATCTGCTCGTGCGTTCCGTGTTACTTCTTTCCGGATCCCGGCCGTATATGATCGTGCGCACTATGATATACTCGAAGCTATCTCGTGTGTTACGGTTCCCGAGACCTCGCCATAGTGGCCGGGTTCCGTTTATGAAGTTATCTTCGTGATATGGCTTATGATGTGTTGTGATGATGTGTGTGTTCGGGGATACGGAGATTTGAAATCTTCGGAGTTATGCCGTGTTGTGGCGCGATAGGGTGGCGACCACGTTTCGTCCGCCGGTCCTATGGACCGCATTTGATATGTGATGATGTGTGATGAGTTTGTTCTCCGATGATGAGTTTGATCACCGATGACGAGGGCGGCATCCCACATCGGTTACCGTCATTCCATATGACGTATCGCGATGCGTTCGGTATGAGTATGCATGATTTGTGTGTCGGATGTAAGTACTTAGATAGTTGGGTTATTACGACTTCACTTTCTCGTACTTCCTACTTTAGTTATGACCTCGTTTGATGTATGCTATGCTTTACATGCTCGCACATATTTATGACCGACCCCCTTTCTTCGGGGGCCGCGTTTCATGCCACGCAGTAGCCGTGTACGATGAGTAGGTGATGTTAGCGTAAGATGCTCCAGCCGGATTGCGAGCTCCATTTCTCCGGAGTGCTGCCTAGTCGAGTGCTTTGTATGGTGTTCGAAGTTATGACGAGACTTTGCAGACAGTGTCGAGTGTATGATATGTCGGGTCTGTTTGTAAGCGGCTACGTAAGCCGGTGTGTTTGTATGCATTATGCTACCGATGTGTTTGGCAAGCGGCTATATAAGCCGAAGTTCTGTTATGCCTTATATTATAGATTTTATACTATTGCAAATTTTATTTGGTTTGAAAGAAAAAAACGAAAAGCATGTTTGTTTTCTGAAAAATTTTCATTACGTGCGTATGTTATGTTTTGTGGGCCCAGTTTGGGTATGGACATTACGATAGTCAGCGGGTTCGCTCGGCCCTAGGTAAGGGTCGGGTGCCCATCACACCCTATCGAAAATTGGGGTGTGACAGTTATCATGTAAGCATTTTCTTCCTTGACATCATCCATGGCATTGTAAAACATGTTCATCGTCGTTGTTGTAAAACTTACTTGCCATAAACCTTTGTTCGGGAAAATACGGGCATTTTGGAAAACATTTACTAGCTATCGGAGGAGAAGAATCATGCTTTGGAATCAATGGATTTGTTAAAACGACTATTATTTAGTAGTCGAATAATAACCAAAAGCTTTCCTTAACTATAGAATGAAAATAAGCCAAATGGGACAATAGGAGAGAATTCGGGAATAGTGGGCCCACCTCGAGTCGGCTGAGGTGGCGTATCAAATTTACGTATATTACCATTTATGGCGTCACTTGTGAGGATCTTAGGGCAATCGAGTCCTATTTGTTATATCCAAAGATTTTAGCATATTCGGAAAATGCGAAATAATTTCGATTTGTAAAGAATAAGGTCATAGGTTGATTGGGATTAAGATATGTGTGTGTTGTTCATGAAAAATATTAGTGTGGAAAATCCGGAGGAAGGCCAAGGGCAAAATTGAAATTTCGGAAATTAGTTTCGGGAATTACAAAACAAGAATTTTAACCAATTGGGCTCAAAAAAATAAGAGAAAATTTAGGCCCAAAACTTGAGGGTGGCCGGCCATGAGCCTTGGCCCAACCCATGGGATGGATCATGTGAATAGCATGTGAGCTATTAATGGAGAGGGTATTATATTCATGTTCATCCATAGAACATTCAAGAAAAAAAAAACAAAGAGAAAGTTGAGAGTTCAAGGGCCATTCGGCCGTGTACAAGAAAAAGGAAGAAAGAAAAAAAATTTCCAAGCCCTTTAGCTTCATCCAAAAATCTTGTCTTTCTTGAATTATCAACAAGCTCAAGACGCTCTTCGATGTGGTATAATTGGTTAAGCGAGAAAACTACGTTTGTGGCGAGTGGAAGTTTGAAGAAAAAGGTAAGAATTTCCTTCTTTCATGTTATGGAATGAGTGTATATGTTATTATGATTGGAATTGAATGAGAATTATGGAAATTGTGTTGTGTGTGTGAGTGGGTGTGTGGCCGTGTGTCACAAGGTAGGGAGAGGAAGATGAAATGTAATTCATTTAGCGTGTTAGTTGCGTCGTTATGATGCTTACGACGTAAACAAGTCTTGAATGATTCGAAATGGCATTGAAATTGGTTGTATGTTATTATGGGAAATTATGCAATTTTTGTATGATTTTTATATAATTATGAAATTAAGATTTTAAATGTGAACTATGGTTATTGTGGATGAATTTGGGAGACAAAAATGTGTTATGAACATGTATGTCGAAGAATGGAGGTTTGAATGAATTAGGATTTCGGTGGAATGTTTGTATGTTTTGCAAAATTTTGTATAAGGATATGGAATACTTCCGAGTGGTGTGGGAATGATTTTGATTAGTAAATGGATATGGAAATGTTGATATTAGCTTAGAATTGTGAGGTTGGAATGGAAATTGTTGCCTTATGTAGGAAGGAAGAACAATTATACTAGAATGCGTTTTGTCGTGATTTTGATGATTGTTGTCATTGTTGTGATTGTTGTTGTTGATATTATGGCCGAGCTAAGTCTCGGGGATGTTGAATTTATAGGGGAAATGCTGCCAAAATTTCGGTAGACAAGTATGGATTTAAGTTGAATTCGTAAAAGCTTGAAACTCACATTTGGCAACAATGACCATTTGTAGATTTTTGACGAAACGGGAATCGAAATTGGACGAGCGTAAAGCATAATTAAGGTATGTAAAGTCTTGCCTTTCGTTCTTTGGCATGTTCTAAGTATAACAGGCTTGAATGCGAGCCTCGAACGCAACTCTGCTTCTCACAATCCGAGATTGAAATTGGCTCTAAATCATTTAGTAAGGTTGAATTGTTTCCTTTACCTTTTGTCGGCAAAATCAACTATATGTATGCAACTTCCATAAATGGAGTCGGAACACTCTAAGATGATTATGGACGACTCCCTAAGGTTTATTATCCATAATTTACGTACGCCACTATAGTTGGGTCCGAGGTGGGCCCACAAAACCCCGACAGTTCTTGTAAGGCATAAATTGACTCCTTTTTGTCCAATTTTTATAGTGAGCTTTTGGCTATTATTCGGCTACCATATGATAAGTGTTATGGCTGTCCTTATGAGCTTTATAATATAGTATGACATCTGGAACGCTTTCGGACACTCGTTCGATATAATACGTCGTGCCGTCCCAAATGACACGTATGCGTATCTATTATGACTACCGTCCGATAATTCTGATTTGACCATCTTACTCGGACGTTTCAAGCTTCATTAAGCCTGTATGTCGGTCTGTATGCATATGGTTTCTCATTAATCTGTTCGTGGATGCCTCAATGTTTCCTTCACTGCGCCCGGGCCAGGTTCTGTGATTCGTGCATTTTCCACTGCATTGTTCACCGCGTCCCTCTGATGTGCGGGCCGGGATCTGTTTACATCTGATTATGATTTGATTATGTGATATTATGGGGATGGCGGCCGATGGCATTTGATTTGATCTCGTACGTCCACCGCGTCCCGTACTAAGAGGGCCGGGTTCGTACCGCGTCCCTTATTAAAGGGTCGGGATCCGATATATGATATGTATGTACGTATATGCTTATGACTCTGCGCAATGATTACTGTCCGCGCACACATACGTACGTACGTGTCCGGATTATGACTCGTCTGTTATACTTTTGGAGATCGACTCGGATGCGGTGCCGTCGGACTCGATTCGGATGAGGCTCGTCTCCGTCATATTTACGTACGTCTAATTCGGACTACCGATTCGTCCGTCATACTTCGAGTTCTGGTTCTGTTTGAGAGTCTGTCTGTTACACCTCTGTATCTCGGACTCTGTTTACGATTTATAATCACACTCTGTGCATCTGATTTGCATTGTGCTTCCGTCAGCCACATTTTGTACCTCTGGTCCGTATTGAAACTCCGACAGCTACACTCCCTAAATCTGACATATTATGATTCTGTCTGTACACTCTGTAAGTCTGACCCCGCTACGGATCCGATTCTGTCTGTTATGATTTTACATATTTGACTCTGATTATGATTATGTATGTTATATTTTCGCTTTACATACTCGGTACACCTTCGTACGACCCCCTCTTTCTGGGGGGTGCGCTACATGTACGCGTGTACGGACGCACCTCGAGATACGCCACCAGCTTAGGGTACCGTTTGTTGTTGGAGAGTGCTCCTTTTGATCCGGAGCTGATATTTTTGGTATATATCTTCTGTTGTTTGTCTGCTTTGTACATATGGTCATTTGGGTACGGCGGGGCCCTGTCCCGTCTTCTGATTCTGTTCTGTATGTTAGAGGCCTGTAGACATGTTTGTGGGTAGTGGGTTGTCACTGTTCTGGTAAGTAGTGCGAGTCTGCGATGTCACACCCTAATCTTGATCGGGGTGTGATGGGCACTCGACCCCGTAACCGGAGCCGAGCGAACCCGCGGACTCTTACTACGTACTGAATTGTTTTTTTTTTGAACCTTTAAAGCAAACATACTTAATAAGATTACTTATACATAATAAGACTCTTTCGTTGCTTTTAAATCAATTAAACAGTAGTTTACAAAACTCATATCATAATACATCCGACTCCCGAAACTCACGACTATGTCCGCAAAGTCTCTAACTTCGAATGAAACATCGTGGCATAGTATGCGACTCGGCGACACTCCGGAGCAAAGGGAGTTTGCCAACTTCGCCGGAACATCTTCCATCCGTCCGGGTGTACCGCGGCATGGGAACGCGGCCCGAAGAAGAGGGGGTCAGTACGAGCATTGTACTGAGTATGTAAGGCATGAACAGTAACATAATAAGAGATGTAGGACATGTCCCGTGAAAGAGAGTATCCGGTACATATGAGACATATCATGTGTAAAGTCCGTAAGTCGTATGTATAAAGCATATCGTGTGAAGTCGTAACTCGTAAGTATGAGTGCCTTTTAAGGCGGAGTCATGCATGCTTAATCTTTGGAACGTGCGACCGATCCGTATACTATCTTTAACGGAACGTGCGGCCGATCCATATACATTGCTGCGGAACGTGCAGCCCGATCCATTTGTATATACGTGTACGTATTCTTTCTTTGAAAATATCACATTTTCATATATAAAGAAAATAGAACATACCATATTGCCGAGGCGTCGGCTCCGATCCATTTAACCACTTATCCCGCGTCCGGGCATCCCGCGTCCGGGACGATATCATACCATTCTCCAACTCGATCGTGGCCGTGCGCCTATAGCGCACCCTTTTTCCCATCTTCCCCATATACATATACATATACGTATACTTATACATATATCATGTCATAGCATGCGGGAGAGCCCAAAGAAAAGCTATAACCCTATCGAGTGACGTAAGGTCGGTAACCTCCGATTATACTATGGAATAACCACGGGCGCTTTATCTCACCTTGAAAGAACTAATAATAAGGCGAGACCATCAATGAAGGATAACATTTCTGGAAATCATAAAACAGGATCATAACATATCATTTCATATACTTTGGAACCTTTAAAATAGTCATTATTCAAAAATAGCTTAACATATCCATATCGCCGTATCCATGGTAAGAACATATCCTTGACATATTCATCATAGACGTCTTCTTGTATCTGGCATCATCCTTGTCGTCATAAAATCATAGTCATCGTTTTAGTCATGAAAACTATCAAAACGTAAAACTTAGATTTTTGGAGAAAATGAATATTTTTGAAGACATTTATAACTTTTAAGAAGAAATCATGTTTTGAAATCATAAATTCTAACTTTGAAAATAAGGTCGTTATGGGAGCATTTATAATATTTCATCATGTGATTCATGCCGTAGAAAGAAAAGGGCTTAGCCTTAACATACCTGCGCCGCGCCTTAGTAGCTATGCTTGTTCGTTCAAACTTGTTGCCGTTAGTTCTACCTTCAAGACGATCAACGCAATTGTTAAATTCATTATCATATGCCTCTCTTAACCCTTCAAATACATTTACTTATAATCTGCCGAAATTTCGGTAGCATCTCCCCTGTAAATACGCCGTCCCGAGAATATGGCTCGGCCCAATCTTTAATCAATAACAATCCGGGAATCCAACCCGGCCAACAATATCATCTATACCAACAATTTTTCTAACAACACCTCAATATTTAACTCAATTCATTTCAATTCAATTTAATTCAATTCAATGCACATAATATTCCAACAACTCAATCAACACACTACTTTACCCGAAACCTTCAAATTCAACACCAACCATACCTTTCATTGTCACCCTATGCATTAACTTAAACAACAACCTTTATTCTACATAACATAATCCATAACGACAACAACTAAAATGTCAAATAACATCAATTTACCATAGTTTACCAAATCATCTACTATTTGATTACAACAACTTCTTACATATTTTCATGCATTTTCATCCATCTCTATACATTCCAATAACAATACAAGACTAGGTAAATTTGTCCATTTCATTCCACAACACATGCACGACCAACTTATGTAGCACAACACAAGACTATAACTACCATTCACAACACAACAATCAAATTACTAAATAATATTAATTCCTCACTTCAACACACACTATATTCGGCCACCCTACTACCTCCATATTTTCCATAAATTTCCATTCATTCCTTTTCTTTACATTACAACAACAACCAACATGCTACATGCACTCAATCCATCCTCTCTATACAATACATTACATGTATAATCAAACACCACATACACACACACTACAACTCACGGCCACAACCCTCCATTCGGCCATACACACACACCACATATTCTCATGAATTTCATGCATTCCTATATACTACGACATCCATAGTGATCCATACATATAAAAGGAGATTAATTCCTTACCTTTTTCCTTCAACTTCCACTTAGCTAGGATTCATGAATAGCTCAAACCAATGCCTAGCTTGCTCCAACAACTCCCCCACGTTGTTAGGGATGTTCCACTTGGTTGATTTGCTAGAAGGAAGCAATTTTTCTTGACCAATTCCTTTATCTCTTCCCTTTTTTTTTCATGGCCGAATGGCCCTTGTTCTTTCCCTTTCTTTCTCTTTTTTTTCTTTCTTTCTTTCTTGTTCCTTTAATTAAAAATGAAGACCCCTCATGTATATATATATAGATGCCTTCAAAATCATGTGAGGGGCACATGCCTCTCTTTAAATTTTTTTCTAGAAATTTCCTTCCTTTTTCTTTTATTTTTGTTCTAGATTTTTCTCCCTTTTTCTTGAATTTTCTTTAAATACAAATATGGCCCCTTTCATGAACTTTCATGAAACTCATGTGAAATTCCCCGTTTTACCCCTCGACTTTTCTCAATATTACCATTTTGTCCCCGACCTTCCGCATTATTTTCACGGCCCATTTTGCGAATTTCTCTTCTTGCCCCTAGCCTTTCTCAATATTTCCGTCCAATAATATTCATAAATAATATTCATAACCAACTTATGCACTAAAATAATTTTGAAAATGGTCTCGCCCTTAACTTTCCCCGACGACTTCAAAATCTCCAAACGTACAAAATACGGGCTATAACATGCGAATTGAGTAATTCTGCTTATTATGATAGCCCTAACGGCTTCTGTACAGGTTTAAGTATGTATAGATATTTTCGTGCGAAGTATTTTATATCTGTATGAATTTATGTATGTTTAAACGGAATTAGCTGTTGGTATGCCAGATCTGTCAGGTGGGTACGTATGGGTGTCCAGTTAGGACACCGGTCGCGGCCCACGGGGTTAGGTCGTGACACTATTTGTGTAAGTTCTGGATGTTTAAGAAGTTTTTCCGACATTTCACGCAAGTTCTAATTCAATTCTACTGAATGAATAGTAGTTAGCTTCAATCTCGGATTTCTAGGAGAGGAATTATCCCCGAGGCCCGTGTCCAAACCTATTACGTCTAAGATATGCCAAGAAAGAGAAGTGAAGCCTTACATACCTCTTTCCGCTCCTTCTGCTACTCCAAATCCAAGTTGCAAATCCGCCGAATCTACAATTTGGTCATGTTCACCAAACATTGATTAGAGCTTTTAGGAATCCAATCTTGAATGCACATTTGTTTACAAAAATTTCGGGGCAAAGACTTCCCCCGTAAATGCGCCATCCCGAGAATATGGCTCGGCCCAATTCATCCATTGACAACAATCCGAGAATTCAACTCGGCCAAACCAACAATAATGCCAATAATCAACAATCATAATAACAATATCAATACTCAATTCACAACATGTTCAAGACATTCCAACCCAAGTCTTCCAAATGCCATAAGAACACCAACAATACATTTATTTCTTTCAACGCATAAACTATATCAACACTTCCATACGCTAACAACATCATTTCCATCAACTCAAGCGACTATATTAAAATCACATTATGTTCTAAATCAGCCCACAACAATCATGACTTCCATTTGAGTCATCAAACCTTCATTTTCATCACATAATCTACAACAATCAATAACCAAAATACTATATAAAATGAGTTCATTATATTCCACCCCAAACGGCCCCCACACGGCCTAGTCCTCAACATGCAAAATTTCCATGAAGTCCATTCATTTCTACATGCCAAACATACACAAACCATCCATAACAACATCAACCAACACATGCTAAATAGAATTAGTTTTTCACTTCTATGCCATACTACATATACACGGCCACAACACAACACCACAATCTCATGAACTTTATTCCTTTCTACACATCACAACATGCATAAACACCTATAAAACATGCAAGGAAGATTAAACCTTACCTTGTTCCTTCACTCCCTTTTCTCGGCTAGGACATGCTCCTTGCACTACAAATGGTTTTCTTCTTCCAACAACTACTCCATATGATAGAGGACCTTCCAATTAGTGGAAAACTAGAAGAAAATATGTTTTCCATGATCATCTTCAAAGGGCTGTTTGCTTACCCTGGCCGAACCCTCTCTCTCCTTTCTTCATCTTTCTTTTGTTTTCTAGAATGAAAATGGCAAGTTGTCTTGCCTTTCAAGACTTCACACACATATCTATATATAATTGCATGCATGTGAGGGGAACATGCCCCCTCTTTAGATTTTTCTTGAAATTTCCTTAAATAAAAAGATGACTTCTTTGTCATCCTTTTCATTTTTTTTTCTTTTGCCCCTTTTTTTCCTCACATGGCCAATATGGCCCTTCATGAAGTTTCTTAAACACCATGTGAAGTTACCATTTTTCCCCTAGCCTTCCACATTATTCCCATGATGCCACTTTGCAACTTTCCCTTTTTACCCTTAGCCTTTCTCAATATTTCCACACTACCAACATTCATAAATAATATTTATAACCACTCGTGCATTAAAATAACTCTTGAAAATAATCTTGTCCTTAACTTCCCGCCATTAGCTCGAAATATTCAAATGTGCAAAATGCGAGGTATAACATCCTCTCCCCTTTAGAACATTCGTCCTCGAATGTTCAACTAGTCCTACAGGGTCGCATAAGCACCTCGGGGGAGCTCCCTTTTTATAGCTGTTGTTGTCCTTCATACTATCTCTTAGGCTATCCAATACCATTCTCTTTGTCATACTCTTTCTCTTCATATACGTCCATTTTCTGGCGTCGCATTATTCAAAGTCTGTGCAAACTTGTCACATCACCTTAAACATTATCCGGACTTCTATCCACTTAGTGTTCCGTTCTCCCGACCTTACTAATTTACTTCAGTGAGAGGTCTTATTTGTAACTCAGCGTTCATATCAAACACACTACCACATCAATCGCTCTATCTCATCCTTACATTTCTCTCTCACCCCGCTTTCCCTTTTTGGGGTGTACCTATACCATTATCCATTTATACTTCGTCTCATATCCTCATTCCCAATCTCAAGTTATAGTAGAATAATAACAACTTACTTTGCAACACTTGTACCATTTACTCTTCGTCACTCGAACTTCGGTAGCATTCCCTTACTCGATTAATGCCTTTTGTATCGTAACTTCGGTCATCGGGATTCACGTCCACCGATACAATCATATTTGGGATATCCCACCTTCATATATACATATATATAATTACTATCAACTAGCCCACAAAATACGTCCAAACGCCGTTCAAGCCTATCCTAATTCCCGGGGCTGTGATGCACTTCCTGTCTCTTTACCAAGCAAGTTTGCCTCGTCCTACGCGTCTTCTTAAGGTTTCCAATCATCCCATATAATCTAGTCTCACTTAGGCTATTCTGGTTTTCCATTTGTCTTTTATGTCAGAATATGTAGAATTTCTTGTAAACTTCCCAGGGGGTCACCCATCCTGAAATTGCTCCCACCTGAGCACGCTTAATGTTATATCCCGTGTTTTCGTATTTTCGGAAAATTTTGGAATAATTGTGACTTGTGTGCCATAAGCCAATATTTTGATTCTAGTTACTATGTCCATGTTGTTTATGAAAAATAATTGGTGTGGAAATATGGAGGAAGGCCAAGGGCAAAACTGGAATTTTGAAAATTAGTTTCGGAAATTACAACGAGGTTTTAATCAATTGGGCTCAAAAAAAAAAGAGAAAAATTGAGGCCCAAACCATAAGGGTGGCCGGCCAACCTTGCTTGGCCCAAGCCCATGTCACATGATAAACATGTGACCATTAAATGAATTAGGAGAGCATGTATATATACATGCTCATCCTTAGAAGCTTCAAGAAAAATCACAAAACAAAAAAAAAACTTGAGAGTAACAACAAGGCCATTCGGCCGAATAGAGAGAGAAAAAAAAATTCCCAAGCCTTCTACTTCAATTCAAAAATCTTGTTCTTCTTGAATTCTTAACAAGCTCAAGACGCTCTTCAACGTGGTATAATTAGTTTAGCAAAAGAGCGACGTTTGTGGAAAGTTGAAATTTGAAGAAAAGGTATGAATTTCATGTTTTAAGTTATGGAATAGGTTTATATGTTATAATGATTAGAAGTAGATGAGAATTATGGAAGTGTGGTGTGTGTGTGCATGGCGTGTGTGCATGTGAATGACATGCTTGGCGTGAGCCATGTTGATGTGGAAGCAAGATGAATTCAAGTTCAATTAGTTTGTTAGTTGTGTTGTTGTGATCTTAGTAATGCAAACAAAGGTTTAATGACTTGAATTGGCATTGGAATTGCTTGTATGTAGTTATGAGAAAACTATGTGAATTTATGTGATTTTTATATAAAGTATGGAATAAAAGTTTTAAATGTTGATTATGATTGTTGTTGATGAGTTTCAAGGAAAACAATGTGATTTGGAAGTGTTGTTGCATTTATAAGCTTTGATAGAATATGGAAATTGGCATGAACGCTTGAATTTATGAATATTGTTTGGAACGTTATTGGAATACATTCGAATAATGTTCAATTAGTTAATGAATCTGGAAAATGTTGATATTAGTTTGACAATGTGAAGTTTGGATGGAAATTATTGAACTATGTAGAAAGGAGACAATTTGTGCCATAATGTAGTTTATGAGGATTGTTGATGTTGTTGGGTTGTTGTTGTTGATATTTTGAGCCGAGATGATTCTCGGGATGTCATATGTATAGGGGAAGTGTCGCCGAAATTTCGGTAGACCAACAAGACCTTACGTTGAATACTTAGAATCTATAACTTACCTTTGGCAATCTTGACCATTTGTAGATTCTGGGCGAAACGGGAATCGAGTTTAAGCGAGCGTAAGACGCACGTAAGGTATGTAAAGCCTACCTTTCCTTCTTTTGGCATGTCCTAGTCATACTAGGTGAAAATTGGGACCTCGGGAATAATTCTCGCTCTGAAATCCGAGTTTGATTTTGCATACTATTCATTCAGCGCAATTGAACTATAATCCTTATATTTAGTTAAAAGAAGGCTCAAGCCTCCATAACCTTTGCTAATGTGTCCGAATAGCTCCGAAACTCGCATAGGTGACTTTATGGAGCCTAATGCTTGTAATTCGTGTCCGCCGCTCAACTTGACCGAAGGGCTCCGCAGGTCCCGGAAATTTCCTTATTTGGTTTAATTGTCCTATTTCTGTATGATACGAAAAGAAAACATTGCCTATGACTCTAAGGTCCGTTCGAAATGCCCTATAATGTTATTTGAACGTTCTTCACTATGAATGACACTGAATTTTCCGAGAATGATCTACGATGTATTTTTCAAAAAAATGGATAACTTAAAGGTCCGAAATTTTCGTATACTAATTCCGATCAACTCGATACTAATGTATATGTATATGAATATGAAATTAAGTGTCGAGTCCTGAAAGTTATTTTTGATATGCATATGGTTTCTGCACTGGTTATATCCCGCATTTTGTGCGTTGGAATATTTCGAGATCGAGTAAATTGAAGAAAATAAGTTCGACGAAAATTTGGGAAATGTCACACTTTTAAGTCAACTATGGAGGCGCATATCTCATAGTATATGTGGAGTTTTAAGGTGTTTTAAAAGCCTAAAATGAAGTTCGTTTTCGAGTCTAGTTTGTAATGCAACAAACCGTTCATTGATAGGACATCGGAGTAGAAATTATAGACGTTACAACCGAACTATCGACGCAGGAATAGCAATCCCGCGGTACCGCTTACAAAGTTGCGCTAAGATCGCTACGCATCGTAGCTACGAACCGACGTTGCGTTTTAAAGGGACGAACCTTATTTTTTTCAAAAAAACGAGTTCCAAAACTTTCCGTAAAAATTCAAAGAAAAAAAAGAAGAGAGAGAAAACGGCAAGAGAAAGAGAAAGAGAAAAGGAAAGGAAAAAAAAATTCAAGCCATCCAATTTTGATCCAAAATTCTCTCTTCTTGAATTCTTATCATGTTCAAGACTCTCTTCAATATGGTATAGTTATTTGAGCAAGAAAATCATTTTTGTGGCAAGTGGGAAGTTGAAGAAAAGATTTTGGCGAACTTGGAACTGGGATTTGGAGCAGCGTAAGAGGCGGAAAAGGTATGTAAGGCTTTCCCCTTCCTTCTCCGGGGTATGTCTTAGACATCATAGGCTTGAACGTGTGCCTCGGGGCCACTCTAATTCTAGAAATTCGAGTTTGAATTTGGTTACTATTCGCTCGGTGAGTATTGAGTTAAATGAGTTATGGCTTGTTGTAAATAAATGTTCATATGTTCGTAACTCTGAAAATGGAACCGAATGACTTGAAATCTTCGAGGTTAATGTAATGAGACATAATGACCACATTTTTAGGTTCGTTACGATTTGATCCGAGGTGGGCCCACAACACCCGAGACCCGTGTATATTGCTTTATTTGTCTTATTTCCGTACAATTCTTAACAAAAACTTTTCGACTAATGTTCCGAGTTTGTTATAAATATTCTGTGAACTCGGATATGAGTATTCCGGGTCGACTATCCGGATATAAACGCTTCGGCACGAATGATTTGATTTGAATATTCTCGACATAAGCATTCCGATCTAAATATTTCGATATATGTCCTAACATAAGTATTCCGATTTAAGTATTCCCGTACAAGCAATCCGATATGATAACTCCGATGTGAATATTCGCGCGAGTATTTGGGTATGAGTCTGTTGACCTGAGTATTCTGATGCGGGTGTCTCTACAAGTCTTAATGTTCTTCACGTACGATCTTGGATCGCTTAAAAAGTCCGAAGAGGTTTCTGTACTTCAAAATGCTCATAACTTTCTGATACTAACTCGAAAGAACCCGAAATTTGTTCGAATCCTCCGATGTCCGTAAAGTGTACGTATTCATCGAGTCCGGATTTTTGGCATATGGTTTCTCACTACTCGTTCGTGCAAGGCTCAATGTATCCGATTCACCGAGTCCCGGCCGGGCATGTTATGTTCTCGTGCGTACTTACGGTATGATTCTCGATTCACCGAGTCCCGGCCGTGACATGTTCTCGTGCGCATTTCACCGCATTGCTCACCGAGTCCCTCGTACTTGCGGGCCGGGACACGTTATTTGTGTATGTTTGTGATGATACACGGGATGGCGGCCGTGATGACATTTGATATTATCCACCGAGACCCGGCAGAGGGGTCGGGACACGTTATGTATATTTGGTACAGATTCCGTCCGTATGATTCAAGCATTACCGAGTCCCTTAACAAAGTGGCCGGGACACGTTATTTGCATACATGACATACGAGTCCGCAATACATGATCCTATTCACCGAGCCCTCATCGAGGGCCGGACACGTTATCAAGCATATGTGATCTATGATTTTGACATGCATTTTCTGTACCTCTGACTCTGATCATGATTTTGGTATGTCTGACTCTGATTATGAATCTGTCCGGTACACTTCTGTACATCGGTCTGATTACGAATTCCGTCCGATATGAGACATTATCTGAATCTTCTGTACGATCTGTAAACTGTTCTGGACACGCGATCTATGATCGTAGAATAAGTATTTCGTACTTTGACCCCTCGTATACTTTCCGTATCTTTTTCCGGCTTATGAGACAGGTATGCATGGTTTGTGTCCGAAAAGGTAAGTGTCCGGTAGTTTGAGTAGTGTATGCACCGGTAGCTTTCGTCCGTTTCGCTAACGTTCGTTTCTTGTGCCGCATGCCTTGCATACCGCGCACATTTTCCGTATCGACCCCCTCGTCTTGGGTCGCGTTTCATGCCACGCAGTACTCCCATGAGCTGGGAAGGACATTATAGAAGATGTTCCGCCGGAGATGGCAAGCTCCATTTTCCCGGAGTGCCGCCGAGTCGAGTTTGTCCGTTATGATTGGATCCGTGTTAGAGACCTTGCTGTCGCGGGTGTTGGTTGTCGGCTTGTAAGTGCGCCACTGTACCGATAAGTTAACTATGTTGGTTCCGTTTTGACCGCGCAGCTTATGTAATTTGGAAGCAACGAAAAGAATTATTTCTGAAAGTTATATTTTACATTTTATCTTTATTTGAAAAAAAAATTTATGTGCGTAATAAGAGTCTGTGGGTTCGCTCGGCTCCGGATGTGGGGTCGGGTGCCCATCACACCCTAGTAAGGTCGGGTGTGACAAAGTGGTATCGTAGCAAAGTGTCCGTCCTGGGGGTTGTCCGCAAAGTCGTGTCTAGTAGAGTCTTGTTTACGGTGGTGTTGCGCGCCACATTTATAAACAAGAGGCCACGGGCATTTAGGTTGGTTACTCTTCTTTCATATCCGAGATCGTGCCATAGTGCCAAGTCACAGAGACGGACCCTACCCCGATTTGTGATTGCACCGAGGAATGACGCCGATAGAAGAACGTGATCGATGATGTCGGAAGTCACAAAGTATACAGTAAGTAAAGGTATGAAAGATATATGTTGGGAAAGAAAACTGCGGTCATGCGATCGAAATACTATTAGAGCCTAAAGGGGGAAAGTAGACAAGAAAGTGTAATGAGTGCCGTAAAAGTTGGGCATACGAGGTGTGTTTATTATTTGTGTAACGGGTGACGATATTGGGAGCCCCGTGCGGCTGCGATACGATATAAAACGTGTATATGTACGTTGGCGTCCCGAGGCATTGTTGGTATTTCCCGTGTGTCGGTGTTTTGAGGCAAGAAGAAATATAAAGGAAACTCGCCGAAATTTCTTCAGATTAACAAGAGAATGAGGTATGGGTTTGTGATGTGACTTGAAAAGTCGCCTTAATAGTATGACCAAGACAAGAGTAAAGAGGGAAGGAATCGTGATGGATGCGAACGTATTGACATGTTACATCCGGCATTTTTTGCGTATTCGAAAGTTTGGAAGTAACCTTGACCCACAAGGAATAAGGCTATGTTTGGATTTTTCTTGATGTTGTATGCGGTAATGGAAGTTTGAATGTGAAAACACCGGAGAAGCCGAAGGCAAAATTGGAATTTTGAAAATTAGTTTCGGAAATTACAAAACGAGATTTTAGTCAATTGGGCTCAAATGAAAATGAAAAATGAGGCCCAAAGAAGCATAAGTGGGTGGCCGGCCATGAATAAAGCCCAAGTCCACCCCAATTTATAAAAAATTTCCATGTGCTATGCATGTGACATATTAAGGGGATAAGTATATATGTCATCTTCTCTAGAAATTTCATGAAAAATCAAAAGAAATCAAGAAAAAGAGAAGAGGAGAGAGCACGGCTCAAGTGAAGAAAAAGAAAGGAAAAAGAGAAAAATTCTTGGAGCTTGGTTCTTGATTCAAAAGTTTGGTTCTTGTTGGATTCATGCTAAGTTCATGGTGCTCTTCAAGTTGGCATAATTGTTTTGGCAAGAAAGAGTTCCTTTTGGCAAGAAGAAATTATTGGAAGAAAGGTAAAGAATTCATGCTTATGTTATATTATGCTATGGAAGTTTATGTGTATGTTATTATGTGTGGAATTGAATGGAAATCATGGAGCGTGATTGGGTTAGGTGTTTCAGCGTATGTGCTAGAGCGTGTTGTAGGCCGTGTGCATGTATATATATTATGTTTATGATGACTTGAATTTATGTTATAATTTAGTTGTGGCGGTGGAAATTGTGTTGGAAATGAAAGACGAACAAAAATTGGTTGAAGTTGGAAAGATGGTACGTGGGTCGCGTGGTGTCGTGTTAGTGAGGAAGATGAATTAAATTCATTTAGTATGTTAATTATGTTGTCGAGACTTTTGATGATGTAAAGAAAGGTTAATGAATCAAGTTGGTTGTATGTGTTATGAGAAATTTGTGTGATTTTTCATGTAACTTTATATAATAATGGAAGTAAGATTTTAGAATGTGAATTAGTGCGGGTATTAATGGCTTGGAAGGAAGCCATGTAATTTTGTAGTTT